>NW_010258737.1:0-7823 GCF_000690775.1 Eurypyga helias
CCGGCCGCCCCCTCCCCGCGCCGCTCCCGCCGCGGAACGGGCCCTGGGGAGAATTACACAACCGGTTGGAAAACGGAGGAGTTTGGGATTTTTCCCTCTTGGCTGGACTCTGGGTTTTGCTTGTGTCGCCTTCAGCCGAGGCGACCGGGGCGTGCTTCGCACACGGTGCGCGCTCGTGGGCCGGGGGCAGCCCCCCGGGGGAGCCAGTGCCCGGTTCTGGCGGAGCGTTACCTACGTGCCGTTTGCAGCAGCGGTTATGGCTTTGCGGTTGGGAGAAAACCTCTAAGCTAACTCAGCTTGGCACTGCGACTGTTTTTGCTGTAGCCACACACGAGCATTGCAGAAACCTTTCTTCTGATTCAGCAGGCACATTTTCCGTGTTCCTTTGGAAAACAAACTTGCTGCAGTTGTCGGGGAAGCAGCAATATGGAGCGTGCAGGGCTGGGAGCTCGTGCAAGGCCAGGCCGGAAGACAGGGAGCTGAACCTCGCTTTGGAAAAGACCATCTTTGCTGTCGCTCGGCGTGGCCACGTTTCTTTCCTTCGGGAAGTGGTGGGGCTCCCTGTGGAACTGTTAATACCTCTGTTCCATTTTCTCCTTCCTTACTCTCCTGCACAATTATGTATGTGTGTGCTCTTTGACGGGATGGAGCTTGCCCATCGGGACTGAGGAATACAGAGCTGGGATTCAGCAGAGGTGACTTTTCAAGCTCTTTGTTGTCCCGTCCTTTCTCCATTACAGCAAGAAAACTAGTTGGAGAGGGGGGAGGGAAAAACAACTTGTAGGATCCTTTCACTTCATTGCTCTTTTCAGTAACCAGTGCTTTACTGGGAAGGGATTGACAGCTTCTGATGAAGACTCTGAAGTTTTGCATAAAATTCTACTTATGAGGTACACGTTCCTGAGTGTTTTGTTGACTAAGGCAGAAAAACTGTAGTTTTGGCTCATTAGTTCAGTGTGTTATAATTATGCCTAATATTTATGGCAGATTCTTTCCAGCCCCTTTTGTCCCCACCCCTTCTCCAATAATTGCTGTTTAACCCGATCTTAGCTCTGCTAGTTCAAAAGCAACAGAACAACTTAAGGAATACTCTCCTCTATAGCAGTCTGTTTAGTTTAAACATCTGTTGCTATTTCCCTTACTATGGAAGTTAACGTTTTTAACACTAAAATAAACACGCACAAAATGAAGAAAAGAAAAGCAAAACTTCTGTGGTGTTTATAGTGAGGTGTTTATATCCCAGTGGTTTGAAAAGTATAAACACTGGCAACATCTGCACCGAACTCAAGGGTGTTTTAGAGATGCCTACAGATCTTCCATGCCTCTGCTGTAGTATTTATTTTATAAGTGGGTTGTGTCAGCAGTGATGGATCTCGTCTTTTCAAAGACACTGCTGCGGTAGTAACTATACTGGCAACAAAGTGCCCTTTCAAACTCAATTAATTAGGATTTATTGAAGGTCATACTTGAACTACTTATAAATAGATGCCTTCCTGAAAACTACTTTTGCAGATGTAGGGTCAGATAGAAATATGTTGTATGATGGTTTGTTGTAGGTTTGTAATTTCAGATGAAAAAATTATGGGCCTGTATGCCACAGGAAGTAAATGGGATGGGTTCCTTATTCCTTTAGAATCTCTCTTGAAACACTTGCTGTTGCTCATTGAGATAATCGGTATGCTGGTGAAATATGTCATTATTGTTTTATGGGGTTTACTAGCGATTTTAATCTTCCACCTCTGGCACAAGCCACTGGAACTACATGCCATTGGTTTCTAGCTGCAGTAAATGGGTAAGAAGGTATCAGTACATAAGAAATAGGAAAAGTTCTTCCATCATGTGCCTTCGGCAGCCCTTCAGTTCAACGCGGAGTAGAAGAATATAGTTTGCATCCTAAGACGGGTCCTGCTTTTTCTTGCCCAGCAAGAGTTAGAGCTAGCAGTTTATTACCTGCAGGCTTCAGGGAACTGTGTTAATGCCGCTGCTTGGTTAGTCTTTCTTGGCTGGTAGGGGCAGGAAACCTCAGCTGTGCCTTAATCTCGTTCTGTTCCTAAGTCATGTCTTTCATGGTCATGCTTCAGTCAGTGTGGGAACGTTTATTGGCACAGTGCTGTTTAGCTCATGAACCATGCCTCTGATTTTGGCTTACTCAGCGGAGGTCTGGGGGGAGAAAGCAGAATGGCGACGAACATAGATGGGATCTGCTTTGCGGACAGAAAAGTGTCCTTTGGTTGAGACTGGAAGGAAAATGAGATATGTGAAGTTCTCCCGTTCCCCGTTAAGAAGTAATGGTGTGTTGCGGATTTAGCTGACCGCTTGGAGTAGGGAGCCTTAGCTGAAGTTGACTGTTTCCTCAAGAGCGAGGACACGAGACCAGAATTTATCTTCCTTTTCACTGTGAGGGCGGTCTGACACAGGTTTCCTGGAGAGGTTGTGGAGTCTCCATCTTTAGAAATGCTTAGAACCCAACTGGACACGGCCCTGAGCAACCTGCCCCGGTCGAGCCTGGCTTTGAGTGGAAGGTTTGGACTAGCTGTTGAAGGCACCTCTGGAGATCACTTCCGTGGTGGAAGTTCTGCATACTCGTGTAACGAGGGCAGCCACAGCCAGCTAAAGGATCGCAACTCGCGATGAGGTGAGAGGGTTTTTGAATGGGGGTCCCTAACGGTGAACCACAGAAAAAGGCCATTCCCTTTCCTCAGCGGGGTTTGTTTTATGCTGAAATCTGTGCCCTTTTGAGTGTTTTCTTAATATTATTACTAGTTTTGAGCTCCTTGTGATGCCCCGTGATAATCTAAACTCTGGTTGATGCTTTTGGAGGGAAATCTTGATTTTTAACAACGTGGTGTTTTGGGTTTTTTTGCAAGTTTCATAGAGGAGAATATTTGAGTTTTGTCTGCTTCTCTGGTGAAAGAAAATTTTAAAATCACTCAAGTGAGAATGTTTAGTCTTTACCAGTGGGAAAGTGGCAGTTATATTAGCAATGCTCAACCATTTCAAGCCACTTAATATATTTGGAGCAATAAAAAATAAAAGACGACATAATTGGAGAACTGTTGACTCAGCATCTGGATGTTGACTGTTAGCAGGGGTACATCCGATCTCCTCCTACTGAACATTCGCCGCCAGTGATCAGCAATGGCCACTTTAATGAGTAGTGCTTTCTTATCATTGTTTTCTTCCTAATGAGCTCAGAGACATCAGAAAACCCTTGGGAAACTCTTGTCCTCGCTGAGGTGCAAAGGCCATGGAGCAGAACCATTCTGTACCAGTCTGGCATTCCCAGTGCCTCCTATCAGATGACAAGCACTTGATCCGGGCACGTATTCCGAGGTAGAACATCTGCATCTTGTTTTGCAATGGAAACTCACTTAACTTCAGCTGAATATTCTTTCCCCGAGAGCCTTGTGTGTGAGGTCATGGCAGGAGGGCTCAAAGCACAGGTGATCCTGCGCTCTGGCTAGTGCAGGGGCAGCCTGACAAGCTTTGGCTCCTCGTTTCCCGTGGAATATGAATGAGAAGGTCTCCGAGCGGAAGACTGGTTTCATCTGGTGGTTTAGCTGAGGGAGCGTACAGATGGTGCTGTGCTGGAAGGCAGGGTTCTGCCTTCCTTCCTCCCTCTCCCATTTTTGAATGCTTTGTGTTATTGCTGCATTCTTAAGGCTTGAGCTGCTGTGCTGGGAAAGGTATAAAGAAATGCAATAAGATGCTGAGAGATCCCCCAGGCATGTTATGAGACTTGGAGCACTCAAAATAGTTAGAGTTCTCTGGACAGTCCAGAAGGCTGGGGTTTTTTAATGAAGAAAATTGGATCCAGACTTACCGACGAAACACCCCTTTTTGGTTTCAGGACAGCCTACATGAGTTAGTGACATATTACATAATTGTTTTGGTGACTTCCTGTCCTGGCGAAGCGTTAGCTGGCTGCAGCACTGAGCCGGCGCAGCTGTCCCGCTGCCGAGGGCACTGCGGGGCACTGTGGGTATCTGCGTGTCTTCCCAAAACGGCCCGTTGAGGTGTATGACAGCAGGCAGGCAGCTTGAAACAGCTTCTCCTAACTTCATTGGCCTTTCAGTGGATGTAATGTGTTTTCTGAAGTTCTAAAGGATAGTTTCCATCAGATTTCTTCGCTGACCTTGCATTTTACTCTGGGTTTGTGATGACAGTTTCTCCTATTAATTCCACAGTTTGGTTTAGGTTCTAAATATATAAAACAACTTTAACACTGTTCTTCTCTTAAGAGTTAGTGGAATAATAAATGGGATTAAAATCTCCTTCATGGTGAATCAAGTGTTCTTTGTAATGCGGCTTGAAGTTTCTGTTCAAAGGCATGTAAATCAAGATGCACCTACAGAATGTTCCCCATTTATAGAACATTCTGTGTGTTTTGCTTATTCAGTGTCACTTCAGGAAAAAACAAAGAGCTCCAACTTCACAGTTGGGCTTTTCTTATCATTTCCTCCTAACATGAAGTTGGGAATATCCTTTTCAGTACTGACATCAAAATTCAGTTTATTTTCCTCATTCATCAAAGGCAAGCTAGATTTAGGTCACACTTAAGCATTTTTTTTTCCCCCTGGAGTTCTGTTGTTCTCCTCACCCTTGATGCTGGTTCAGCGTTTGTACTGAGAACTCAAACAAGATAATTAAGAAAACAAATATAATAGTGGGTTATCCCACAGCTTTCCACAGATAAGATAGGCAGCACTTTTTTTTCCTGAGTTAAAAGGTAGTGAGGTTTGTAGCAGTAAGTGGAATTCTACGTTAATGAGCAATTTGCTTAAAGGCTGTAACTCGTTACTCACAAGTCAAATTTGTTACAGTGCCAGGTCTCTTTGGATATAAATCCAGGGATTTTAGGAGACACTGAAAAAGCTTAAATTGCTCCAGAGTTTGAACAATGCACTGTATTGTATGGAGAACTGTTAGAGAAAAAATAAAGCTTAAACAACAGTCTTCATTGTGCGGCATCTGAAATTATGAATGAAAAAGTTCATCCATATGTATTGCTTTTGCCTTTTTTAAAGATCTGCTTTGCATGAAAATAGTTGTCTATTAATTTCTTCTTGAGGATTAATACAGATGGGCCTTTATATTTGATTTGGGCTGAATAGACGACAGTCTTAACATGCTGCATGCAGACAGTGTGCCAAGCAATTCAGCAAAGTTGTTTACACTAACAATAATCCAGCAGGACAGAGCCTACAATTTTTCACTGATAATAGTATGAGGTAGTGATGAATACAAGTTTCTGGAGGAGGGTTTACAAAAATGGTATACTTCTTCAGTGTTAAGGCATCGGGAGTGGGTTTGGGTTTAAAATCCTAAAGTCAGCCAATTTTCTCTTCATCATGCAGTCTGTGTCCTCTCCCTGAAAATTACTTTACAGATCCGCATGGAACGACTGCTGGACACGCAGGGTCATTGTTTCCTTTACCTCTCAGTACAAGCCAAAGTGGGCTTTGGAAGACAACTGGCTGCGTGACACAGCACTGCCAGAGGTGAAAGCCCTATGCCAGGGCTCTGGGTGCTGTGACACACACCACGCGTGTCGCGGTGCGCGGTTTTGATTCCCTGGAGGCAGGTTTCCCGTGGTGCTTCACCTCGTGGCTTTTTCAAGCAGGAGCTGGCGCTCTACTGCCCAGCTCTGTGAGGGATGTGCCGGCGTGTAGCTTGGTGCGTGCTGGCCGGTATTGTAGGGCTCTCGGTGGGATGGGAAGAAGGGCTGTTGGTTGTCCCGCGCGCGTGCAGTTTTGAAGAGGCAGTTGAGCTTTTAGCTAGGGCTACCTCTGTCAGCTTGTACACCTCATGTGACAGGTGGATGGACTTGGATGGAGGCCGTTTGTTCTTCACATCGGTAGGAGTTTGGCATGGATTCTAAGGTAGGGCAAGCTTGGAGCATTCTGGTTGTCAGGAAAGAGCTCCATACAGCTCTTGGTGAAGTAGAAGTAATGGTGTTCCTGTGACCATCGCAGCATTGGTTCAGAAACTACAGCGAGGTGGTGGGTCTTCACCGAAGAACTTCAGGTATCTCGTTTAAATAGGAAGCCAAGTCCTGAAAGTCTCGGGTCAAACATATGGATATGGGGGACAACAGTGAGAAGCAGAGGGTAGAACGGTCCCTTTACCAAAGATTCATGGCACTGTTGGTGTCAGTTTTTTGTGAAGTAACACTTGCCTTTTAACTTTGCTAGCGTTCCAAGCAAGAGCTTGTTGAACATAGTAGCGCATGGGGCAGTCCAGCTCTTCCCTCCAGAAATAGAAATGCTCTGTGACGCTTCATGCCTCGCTCTGGCTTTGGAGGAAAATCACCAACGGCGTAGTGTACGTGGATGGAGGTGATGATACTGAGGATAAGTGGAATGTTGCAGCCGGTGTGGCACAGGAGGAGGAAATAAAGGATGCTATCAGCAGGTAGGTGCCAGCTTAGTTCCTTCCCAAAAACCCTGGCTCCTGTCATTTCATAATACAGATTATTACAAGTGTCTCTCTTTGATTTTAAGACACGTTCCTTCTCACTCCTCATCGTTTTGGAGTGTTCCTTGTCAACTGTGAGAATCAAGCCTTGTAGTGTATAACTTTTCCTCCCGTTCTTCCAAATGTTGCTAGCGGGTTCCAGGAAACATATTTGCTCTCCCAGGAAAAGTTTGGAACCAGTTGTGTTTAAAAAGCAGTAGTTTTTCCTGGAAACCCATTTGACAGGGTAGGCATGGAAACTGTTCAGCATTACACCTCCCTGGTTTGCGAGACTTAGTATTTGCTCCTCAGCGTGCAGAAATAGGCGTCTTGCCCTTAAACATGGGTTGTAGTTAGAAGTCAGATTTAGCAGTTGAGCCTGTCTTTGTTGCCCAGGATAGGAATGGCACTGCGGTAGGGGAATATGAGCCAATATTGAAATATTTATTACCTTTTCTTTTAACCAAAAATCACGGAACAGCAGGTTGGCAGTAGCCTTTGTAGTTACGGAAAACCGAAGCTGTTAGGTGGATCTTTTGGAATGGCTGTTGTCTTTTTGGGAGTGAGTATTTACCTGTTTTACAGATGGTGGCATTAGTGCACTCTGGTTGCGCTTCGGAGATGGTATTGTGACTTCCAATTTTGTTATTTAATTGTTAATGTGAGTGTCTCACTTCCAGATATTTGTAAAATGAGTGGGTTTTGACACTTTCAGAGCAGAACATTTCATAAAATTATTGTTTCTTGGCTCCAGATTACTAAATTGGAGTTTTTTTCTCTGTGATGCATTGCTAATTGTAATTAAATGGCTGTATGAGAGAATCAAAGTTGTCCAGTCAAAAGGAAACTGTTTCTATGAATCTAAATTATCTAGGAAGACCAGTAAATGCCACACAAGAGCTCGCCAAGTAAAATAAGACTGTTTAGTTGTTCCGTTTATGTTCTTTGGAAAGTAATCTCTTCTAAAGCAGGAGCTCTACAAAAACTACTTGGGGCATATAGAAGAAAAAAGTTGACATAACTGTGGTACCTCCTTTGTGGTGGTTTTATACAGAACACGTTAAATGAAGATGGGGTGAGGGAAGTGCTCTGTGAATCATATAGGACAAGTTTGAACTTGGCCAGTTTCTTGGGTTTAGTATAAATATTTATGGCATTGAAGGGGAATTTTTTTTTAATATGCTTCCTTGTGCGCCGGATCTTTTAGCTGTCCTCCTCAGACATCTGGTGTGCATTGCTGCTTGTTTAACCCCCACCCTTCAGTTTTCATGCTGTGGCATCTCGGAGAGCTATCGCAGTCGCTCTGTGGTTGGCGTAAATTAAATCTCACGGAGCCAGCTGGGAGAATGCTGACGTGCACGCTTTTC
>NW_010258737.1:7849-25424 GCF_000690775.1 Eurypyga helias
AGGGGAACACTTTGCTCTTGTCTTGCTGTAGGCATCATACCGAGCTATTTACCAAAGGTGTCAAAAATAGGGATTCCAGCATTAGCAGTGATGTTTGTAGATACTTGACTAGTTTCTCTCTCTTAGAAAAAGCTTCTCTTATCAATGTTTTATAATGAATGTATCTAACCTAGCTCATCAGCAAAAAAAAAAAAAAAAATCTTCCTTTCCTTAAAAGTCCTAATTTCTAAGCGTGTAACTGCTTTGAGGTACATTACGCTTGCCTTACCAGCTAATCTGTGGATGTACGGAGTTCTTCTTTGTAGTACAGGATGTCGAACACGACAATCTCAATGAGTCCATTTAGAAGCAAGCATGATAACAAACAGTAATTCTCATTGTAACGTGTTTGTGTATATATATTTTGAATCCTCTCTGCAGAATCCTAGTCCTCACAGAAGCCTAGTTAATTCAACCTTCAGCTACCCCCATGAAATAAATAGGGAACATTATCCTTATTTACAGAGAGGGAAAGAAAGAGCTGTAATGGTTAAATTCCCTAAGTCAGGGATAAAGCTGACAGCAGCATTCTAAGTGCCTTGATTACTTTGCCATAACTGCTAAAATCTTGCTGTGATTTGTTGGTAAACAAAAAGTGCTTTTACCTGGTTTGTTTTGAGATGTGCAAATAAAAATTTCAATTAATAGCTAAACTGATAAAAACTGATTTTTAAACTTGGACCGATAAGATACGGGCTAGGTGCTTGCTTTCTGCTCAGCAGCCATGGGGGCAACTGGAGCTTTTGGACTAGAGTCTCTCGTGACTGGTTCATCTGTAGTGGACCCCTTCTAAACTGAGATGGTGAAGTCTGTTTTGAGGGACGTAGAGTCTTTTGAGCAGAGGCGAGGAGTGAGCTCTTAGGAAGAGCAGTGAGATGGAAGGCTTCTAAGTTCCCCGTTTGAGCTGCAGGGCCTTTGCATGTCTGTTCTTTTACATTTGAGGCCTGAGTCGTGTAACAGGCGTGTGCTTACGGATGCCGGCAGCTAATGTGATGCTCTCATCAGAAGATGAGTTGGGATGAGCAACTTCGTTTAAACAGCAGTCTAGCTGCATGGCTTGGCAGCAGGCAAGCTGATAACCCGTTTATGACCTGAAGCAGCGCTTCCAAACCTCGTTAACGAAAACAGTGTCTCACTGCCCCTGAAGTGGCTGTTTGGCTCCATTAAAAACTTCACAGTGGTATGTAATAGAATGCTTGCTTAATTATGGGGTGGAACATCTTTAATGTGTATGATGGAGGGTAGAGATCTGCAGAAATCTTTAGGATGTACATCATTCAAGTAAAATGGAGAAGGATTTAACGGATAATTATCTGGGGAGTGATCCCACAGTAATGTATGAGAGATTTAATTTCTGGATCCTGTGGGCCTCGTATCATGTGCGTGGTGGGACACAGACAAACAACTGACATTTTTTGTTGCCTTTGTTTTGTCAACCCACCTGCATTTCCCTGTCTTTTCTGTGTTTTGCCAGGAGTTACTTGCTTCTGCAACTGTCACAAGGAGCCTGGGGTTAGGTTCATCAAAAGGGAGATTCAGCTAAAGACTAGTAGGTATAGGGGGAGGGAGACAAAGCCCTAATTGAAGGGCTTTGAGAAGTAGAGTGTAACTTTGGGACTGCTCACCCGTTCCGATCCCATGACTTTCAAGATAACTTCAAAAATACGGATTTCTGCTTGTTGCTTGCTTTTCCAAGAGTTCTGGAAAAGCTGCACTCGGTGCCCAGAAAACTGTGAGAAAGGCTGTCCAGGCAGCATGTAACTTCTTGGTAGCAAACACAATCCCTCCCTCTGTCTTTCCTGTCTTAGCTTCCCTTTGGAGTGAACATTTATTTTAAGTGACCCTGCAGCTTGGCCCCACAAACCACCCTCCTTGTGAAATAAACAGTCCGGCTACAATTTAGGCAGCGCTCCCATCTATCCCTTATCACCGTAAGGTTGCCTGCCTTTTTCTCTCTCTGGATCTGACAGCCTCCAGCAGTGTCAGTCACTGTGTAGTGGTGCTGGCTATTGGAGAGGGTACGAGTGTTCATTCAGACACGGTGTCTTCAGTCCTTTTGAAGAGGAATGAAGGACGTTTCTCAGTACCAGGTTTTTCACAACGGAATCTTCTAGTGGGAAAATGGTCTTCAAGCTCTTGTACTCTAGGTATATCTTCTTAGTTAGGCTTTTTTTTTCCCCCGATAAAATTTCTTGTCTTACATTTGCATGTTGTGAACCCAGGATTAAGAACTGCTGTGTCAGAGGAACAGAATTTAATTTTATGTTTTTCCTCAGTGGTGGTGTGTGCTTGCCTCTTTTGGAAGACAGTCTCTTCAGGAACAGTGGTAATGGCTTGGATATCTTATGTCTCTTTGTACCAGTACCTCTACCCCTGGAGAATTACATGGCATCCTTTCCTTTCCATCTCATGAGCCACGCTGTTGCATGGGCTTTGCTGGAAGATGAAGCCTTCACAAGTTTTTTGTTATTGAAACACTGCATGTGAGCAGCATCCGAGGAAGGCTGAATAATAGAAAGCCAGCTGGTTGAGGGATCTAGATTACCCAACCTTGCAGTGCTTATGATGAGCTTGAATTCATTCCCTTCTACTGGCTGAGGCACTGGCTGTGTTCTATCTCAGCCCACTGCCATCAGTTACAGTAAACCCCTACAGATAAGGAATTGGCAAGCTGACACGTCCTCCTCATTTTCTATGTAAATAGCATGATCAAAAGGCTGTCTTGTTTTCATCTGAATGGCTGGTGTAGTGTGCTGCCGGGCTCCCAGTGCTTGACTGCCCTGCACAGTTGTCATTGCTCTCTTGCTTTCCCTCTGTAGAAGGGATTTTGGAGCCTACTTTGAAGGACAAAGGGATTTTGTTCTTTACAATGGATTCTTTGTGGAGATGGGTTGGAGTTGTTCTGGCTCTGTGGATTAGTCTTCCGTATTCTGTCCAGCTTGGTTGAAGGGGCTCTGTGTTCCTCAAACGCATGCGTCCGTTTCAGACGGGCTGCGGTCAGGTAGCGGGAAACCAAAACTGAACTTGAAGTTTCCCTGGATTCATTAAGCCAAAGGTGTCATTTGCTCACTTCACCTCAGTTTAGGAAGAGATTACTACATTGATGACTGTGAGGGCAGCAGCAGCAGCAGCTCCTGGTTGTGCGTCCATGTGCACGGGATGGTTCCGGCCTGCCTCCAGCAATCCCATCTCCCGCTGCCCTGGCAGCAGCTTCGGGCGTTTGCCTGCTTGGCCACACGCCGCGTGGGGAGGACGCCGTAGCCAAGACTGCATTGCTTTGTGTGGCCTGCTTTTATTTCGATTTACCATTGTGAGGTCTCTTGTATGCTGCTGATGGGAATCCAGTCCGGAACTTAACACTGAGCTTTGCAGGACTTGCACACAGTACAGAGAGTGACTCCACTTTTTTCCAAACCCATTCCGAAGGGACCCACCTGTGTGTGCGTATCTTCTACTAACATTTTGAATATATCTACCTTGCCGTATTTTTAAAACACAGACAGAATTTATATCCTCTCTTGAGAGCCTTCTACCTTCCAGGTAGGGAAATCGGGGAAAAATCAGATGGGAATGGAATAAACATTGGTTGAAAGTGCAATATCAGATTTCGCAGCTCTTTTCTAAAAGCTTATTTTTATTGATGCTCTGAATTTTTCCACATGCAGCAAAGGAGAATAATGTGAAAAAAGGTGTTTGGGGCATGCTCATAGTAAACCACACTACAGGCTCGTAGCATATCTTAACAGACTCTAATTTAAATGGGTGGATTTTTTTTTTACATTTGCATAGCACCTTTTGCTTCAAATCCTTATGAAAGAAACAGTGCACAATTCATTGGATTTAATTTTAATATGACCACATTTCAAGTAAACATCTCAAAACGCATGTTTTGAGCGTGGCTGCTGTAGAGCATACTGACTGTGCCCATATCCAGCAGGGGCATTGATTACCCAGTGCAGAAGTTTAATTGATGTTACAGGATCCCACCCATGAAATACCAGCCGTCGGAGCGGAAGGTGGTGTCTCAGACCTTAGGATCTACGTTGCTGTCCACTAGCAGAAACGGTATTTAAAAAAAAGAGGGAGGGTAGCAAATGTTTTCTCTCTGCTTAGGAGGAATTGCTCACATATGAGCTCTCACAACTTGAATTTCCTATTTGTCTCTCTTTGCCATTGCGTGAAAATACATCGTTAGAAGGTATTGAGAACGTGGAAATACTGCCTAAGCACCCAATCTAGCAATTTTTTCTGTTGTGACCTCGCTGTGACTTTGATCTACTTTTGAAATAGATGGCAGGTCTTCTAGCTTTTATTGTTTCTGCTAAAAGCCAGGCTAGTCTTTGATCGGCTTTCCTGTCTTTCATGTAATGCAGCAAGTCGTTTTGCTGGGTGACAAACCCAAGGACACCTAGGTCTGGAAACCACCATTGTTTTGGCAAGCAGTGTCTTCAACACGTTGGCCCGTGGTAATATTTTATTCACCGTTTTTTATTCAAGGTGGTTTTATTAAAAATGTAAAAACACTACATTACGCTGATAAAAGTAAATCTCTTTATCTGGCAACTTTTAAAATTGCTTCGCAGAAATGTGAGAAAATGCTGTGATTGGAATCTTTCTGTAGCATAGTTTACATGAGTACAAGTACTCTGAGCAGAAGAAATGAACGTTTTTTCAGACTTTCAGCTTAGGCAGGTACTGCAGGAGTGGCTAAACGGGACGTTGTTAAAGGCAGATGTGCAGAGTCATGAAGCAGTCTCATGCTCTACAGTTAGAACTAAGCCCGAGGTCACTGTTGGGTTGGACCTGAACCGAGCCCCACAGCCCCAGCTGTCGAGCTGGGGGAATCGAGAGCGAAGAGAATTTATTTCAGCCATAGTGTACGTGGTCAGCCGAGAACTTTTACGTCTCTTAGGTTTATGAAGTAGTTTGTAGAACTGCAGCAGTCATCCATAGAAGTCAATTTACGTACAGAGAGCATGCATACACAGTTTTGTACAGCTGTGCGTTTACGGTATGGCAAGAGAAAACATGGTGTAGTCAGTTTTTCACAGTACATTTGAAGGAGCAAATACAGTTAGGTTTGGGGAGGCAACTTTGCTGTTTTCTGCCTGTTGCAACTCCGTGTTTTGTATCTAATACAGCATTTTCAAGGCCTGTTAAGCTGAAGCCTGCTTTATCCTGTGGTGCTCAGCTCTGATTAACAATATGTGTGTTTTGAAAGGATCCTCGGGCAAGCATGCCTGCAGGCTGCCCATGGTAGCACTGTACCTGACATCTTCTCTTTCTGCAGTCGCGTGAAGGAGGGAGGTGGAGAAAGTGGGTAAGGTGACTGATGTTCTTGTCTGCAGTGTCAAGCATAATGTGTCCCTCACTGGCAGGCGTGGGCAGATGGGGGAGCCAGGACAGAGTCGTCACTTTAATCACTGTATTTTGGTTTTGGCCATGGGCTTTCTGGCGTACGTATCTGCACAGTGGTAGCCAGAGCTTGGTTCCAGGAGTAAGTGCTTTTCATATGTTTTGTAAATGGATGAGTGTAGGCTTTTGCCAATTTTCCTGTACACGCACGCGTATGTGACTCTGGTTTCTACTAAATTAGCTTTTTGTCGTATTTTAAGGAAGTCGGCAAAATACGTGTCAGCTAAGTGAATCAGTAAGTTGGCTGCTGAGAAATCTATCAATTATAATAATGTATTTCCAAGATCTAATTTCATTGCATTTTATAATTAGGCTGTTTCCATTAATACTTAATTTTTTGTTGTTCCTGTAGTTCACTGGTTTATTCTGCTCTCCAGGTAGGCCTGGAGAAATACAGACTACTGTGACTTTGCTTTCGGCGTTTGGCACACTACTTCCCAGAATTAACTCTTAGTTAAGCTCTGCTTAAATCGTAACTTTTCCAGACACTGCAACCCAGAAATAAGTTAGCAGTACACAATGATGCTTTTACATAAGGGAATTTTTTGTTTGTTTGAGTGGGGGTTATAGAAATATCCAGCAATTATATAAATAAATGGAATTTGTGACTACTTCTTAGGATAGCTTTTGTCGTGAACCAAAGATTTACTACTGAGGGGTTTGAATGGCTTAATTAATTTTCTTCGGTCAAGAAAGTGAAGTAAATCTGCCTAAATTACATACTTTTAAGCTTGTCTGTAGTCTTAACTTTCGCAAAGATTTAATTTCTGTGGAATTTCACAATTTCAAGGATATCGGTCCTCTTTACAATGTAGAGTGTGGTGTGAAGTAATACCCAAACTCGGCAGCTGACATCTGCAGATTAATTCTTTGTTACTGTGATTCTTTTGTTTTGATAACCTGTTTTGATGACTTGTTGAATTGAGTAATTTGCAGTGGCTTCCCTGCTTGGTATTTGATATCTCAAATCGTGATTTTGATGAATAGGAATTTTTATGCCATTTATCCCAATTTATGTTGGCACAGACTGACTTCTGTGTTTGAGAGTAGAAGAAAGCATGCAATAGTTTAGAAATTCATTCCAGTCTATTGGCAATTTAATCTCATGATTGCTAGAATCAGAAAATATAACAAATTTCATTTTACATATATGTAGATATATTTTCTTTTCACATATATGTAGCTTTTGTGAATGTCTTGGCTTTTCAGCAGAAGTGTTTCATATGCCATGAGAGCTAAATTTTGATTTTAGATAAGTAGAGAAAACTGGTCTTGAAGATCTTTGTGTACTATTGATTCCTGGGCATGTCTGGCCCTAAGAACGTGAGGCAGCTCCTACTAATGAGGGTTTGTCTGCATGGAGATACTGGACAAGATAATTAAAGGTGTAAGGCATGTTAATTAATGCCTGTTAAGTGCTTGTGCCCATGATTTTATTAATTGAGTGGCCTGAGGTTACGGTAATTCAATCCAAGGCTTAAAGGTAAGGACCCTGGCGACAGACACCACAACAGAGGATATCCATCCTCCCCCCAAGTTAATAAATGTGTCAGGAATTTACTCTTGTGGACAAATGCACTGGTCAGACGCAGAATGGAAAAGTAAAATATGGGCAAGGTCAGTGCTGGAATTTTCTTTCAAGTTTTATTTCAGTCTGTCTCAAGGCCTGCATCATGTCAGTTTTTGGTTGGAAAGATGAAGCCTTTTGTCTCTGGGTTGTAATTAATGCTCAGACTTTATGCATTAATAGTAGCCAGCGGGAGAGAGGAAATCTGGAGGGGGAACAGGGTATGGTAGCCATGCTTAATGCAGCCCATACTGCGTTGCTTGGTCAGAGGAAGAAAGCTAGCTGCCAAATAGTGTGTATTTTTTTTTTTCCCAGTCTTTGGTAACTCCTGGAGTTCTCAGACATATTTTAAGACTTCTCTGGTGTCTTGCTATCAAATCCACACTTGTAAAAACATGACTTTTGCTGTTGCGATGTTTGTATTGCACGGACATTTCGGTAGGGATGCAGATACTGCTGACGGAACTGCAAGAGAAAGGCAAACAGAGTTGAAGTTCCACTGTTTACAGAGCACTGTCCTGGTGGTGTGTATGTCTGAGAAGAGCCACGCTGGTTCTGCAAACATTTAGTTGGCATGTGTTAATTTGAATCACTTTCAGTTTAGGCTGGTAAGTGGTTAAAATAAAGAACATTCTTGCTGACTGCATGGACTTCTGTCAACTGCGTGCACTACTGCAGTACTGCTGTATAGGCAGACACTACGTCACACCGTTATCTCTGTTTAGCTTGTCTGTGCGTTATCGTGTTGCCTAACAGTTTTAATAAAAAAAAAAAAAGACTAGTATGAATAGTTGTAAGTAGAACTCTGAAAGCAGCAGATCTGGAGTGCCTTACACCAGCTGCTTACTGAAACAAAGGGAAGTATTATGAGAGGCACAATAAATGTCTTTGCTATCTCTGCCTTCAGTTGCAGTGCAGACACAAGCCGTCACAGTAATGAATTCTGAAGACTGGAGTTTGGACTTGGGGAGTTTTATAAAACACAGTTGTTTTATCAGAGTGTTGTCTTGCCAGCTGTATGATGCGAGTCTGGTTACCATGGAGTGTGGTCAGCTGGGGGAGACAAATCTAGTCAGTAAAACAGCGTTTTGTGTGGTAGGCTCTGCTGTGGTTTCTCCCTCCCTGGTTTAAATTCAAGCTGGGGAAGGAGGAAAGTAGTGGGGAAAGAAATTGCCTTTTTATTTAAATAAAAAGCAGTTTTAGCCCTAACCAAACACACAGGCTGCATGAAAACCCAGGCTGCAGTACAAATGCAGTACATGGATATGCAGTTTATCCCCATGAACAGTGTAGATACACTTTCCCTCTTGATCCTACCCTGTTATCCGGACTCTTTTGTCCAATATCATTGTCTGCTTGCCTTTGTCTGCAGGATGGGCTGTCCACGACGCTGAGCACCAGCCCCTTGGATCTTCTGGAGCGGAGGTGCTCAGTGCCTTCCAGCTTCTCCTGGGAGAGATTTAGGGTGTAAGGGCTCTGCCTGTGCCTGCCTGCTCACCGTGGGCACCTCTCAGGTTTTGTCGATTTGATTAATTTTGGCCAAACGGCCCTTTGGAGCTGCAGATACACTGGACAGTTCTGGTGTGTTTATCTGAAGGCCTTGTTGTGTCCCCTACGTACCTGTCACATCCCGTTACGATTGGGAAGATGCAGTGCGACAATCAACAGCCTTTAATTGGAAGCCATTCCTTTCTTTGCTAAGTTTCTTTAAAATGGATTTCTTTAATTCCAACATACAATAGCCATAGCATTTTTACCAGATTTTCTACTTGATCTGGCTTTTAATATGTAAGTGCTCTCACTCTAAGGTGAATTTTTTTTTTTTTTTTTTTAAAAAAGAAAAAGGTCCTATGGAGGTGATTGTACAGTATCAGGTTCCTAGCTGCTGTTTGGGACAGAGGAAAAGTCTCTAACTTAGTGTGTTGGGTCTGGCTGAGATGGAGTTAATTTTCCTCATAGCAGCCCTCAGAATGCTGGGCTCTGTATTAGCAGCTAGAAATTGGACAATGTTTAGAGATCTTTGCCTTTTGTAAACACCAGAGTTAACTTTACGTGATGTTTAAATTGCCGGTCAGGAGTTGCTCGAAAGTCGGTAGGAGTTAGGTGCTTACAGGGAATTTGCCATTCCTGTCATGGAATTTTGTGTTTGAGTCTTCAGAAGCGATTCACAGCAATTGCGTAGGGGTGGGATGAAAGCATCACAAACGTTAGTTGATGAAAGTTTTATCTTTTGACATCAATATTAACTTAGTTTTGTCAAAGATAGAAGTGAGGGAGGTTCCTCACTGAGAGAAACTGGTATGATGTGGTTTACTTCCAAGGTTTAGAATTTGAACACTCCGTAGGTGGAGGTTTCCACTGGCAAAATATAAAGGCAGATGAAGAAATGCAGAAATCTTAGTGATACGAAGATTATTTCATATGAGAGGTCTGTTTGATAAAAGCTTCTCCTGTGAGATTAGAGTGCTTGCGGGGGGCTTCCCACTTAACGCTTGGGTCGTTTCGAACAGGGCAGAGGGTCTGGATGTCTGTCTCCGGGCACTTGCAGCAGAGCAGAGTTTTTACTATTTAGAGCTGAGATGGAAAGTTCCTATTTAGATTTGGTGCCAGAGTCTTTAATAGAAATCATGACTTGTGGTATATTATAGGTCAGTGTATATTTGCTAGTTTATATTATGCTGACTAAATTGGCAAAGCCCTTATTTTTACTGGTAAACATTCAGGAGGTTTTCTCCTCACTCGTTCTTTTTCCAACAAAATAGTATTTGTCGTGTGTGGAGTTAGGGCAGCGTTTTATAAATCATCTGCCCCGGCGATGATGTGAAAATGTGTGGTGGCAGACAAAGATTCCCATTGTCAGGTACTTCGGGGCTGTGGATGGTGTCCTAATTTTAGTTCTGGAAATTATGGTCATGTTGAAAACAAAATGCTTCTGGTGATGTAGGAAAAATACAAATTTTAAACTCTAGCAAATGTGGCTATTTCAGGGATATTACCAGAAGAGGTAACTGGGATTAATTTAGTTCCTCTCTCAGCCCCTTAGGAAGCCTCAAAAGCATTTTTTTAAAATAACTTTAAAACCCTATGAAGTCTAGCTATGACCTGTGGCTGTAAGGATGTGAGTTGCAGTGAAGTCCGTAAGGTGTGGTGGAGTGCAGCCCTGTGCTGCAGGCGGTGCATGCAGGGAGATGTTTCGCTGCAGTGGTGGCAGCGCTGCAGTCACCCTGTGATGTGTGCTCAGTCACCGTATGTGAACCTGTTTACACGCCAGCTACTTGTATCATTTCTGGAAGTATTTATACATGGCTCCCACATGCTGTGAATGGCGTTTTCTGACAAGTATTGATTATAGAAAATGTATAACCTACTCAGCACTCTACCACCAGTCTGCCTAGTTGAAAATTAACACTCTTAAAAGTGAAATTTTGTTATTCTTGTGCTGAAGAAGCATGCTCCTTTGTTCATTGCTCCAAACACGGTTTAAAAGCGTAGAGGAGGACACTTAAGGACAAACTTATACTTGCATCAGCAAGTTCCAATTTTTTCCCTAATTTTTACCTTGCATAGTAATATACTAGACAAGCTTGTTTTGGACAGCTTTTTATAAAGGGAATAATTTGAGAATTTGAACGTTTATTCAGTTTTAGATCTTGAATATTTGGCATACATGTGAGCTGTAGCCCTGGAATTTATAACCACAGCCATAAGAAAAGGAACAAAGCGTATTTCATTACGAATAGTCATGCTCTGCAGAATGAGGTAATGAAAGTTCAGGGTTGGAATGGCAGCTTGTAAGAAGGAATGCTTCTGACTAAAAATGCTGTTGGAAAGATGTGTTAGCCTTTCAGATCATCGGGGGTGAGATGACCCCTCTCACGCTACCTTTTTTCAGCCATTTATTCCAGCATAAAACACTGAAGTATGGTTTATGGTGCCTTATTTATCTTACAGCCATGTTAAATGTGCCCGTGCAGTCCTGACATCCATTTGGGAAATTTTTCTGCAGTAATGCTTTCAAGAACATGCCATTTTACCTCTTTTCCCTGTCGTGCTCATTCTCACTTTTCTTCTGCCTGTAGGTGAAGCAGCTCTAAGAGGTGAGCCCAGAATGCAGTCTCTTCCAGTGTCCTCTGCTCTAAGCAACCATCGAACAGGCCCTCCGCCTATCAGTCCCAACAAGAGAAAGCTCAGCATGGACCAAGGGGATGATGAGCTAGACTGTGAAAATGACCATGTTTCTAAAATGAGTCGGATGTTCAATCCACACCTGTAAGTGTCTTGCTTTTATTACTTCTGTTCACAGAATGTAATGCTGTCCTTGTCTGTGCGTGTGCTGACATCATGCTGTGTCTAAACTTTGTGCTGGTTTTCCTTTGTTCCAGTTCGTATAGATCTGAACAAGGGCTGGTGTGATTAGATGGTGACTTCTTGTTTTCTTTTGTTTTCATACAGCAGGGAGTAACAGGAATTAGCCCAACTTAACTGTTTATAGTGAAACTTACGTATTCACCTTGCAGTTTCTCGAATATTGTTCGCTCGTTTGTTCTTTGTAATTTGCTCCTTTCACTTCCCCTGATTCCCAGCGCTCAGTGTTCTGCCCGTGGGGGTGGGGAAGCAAACAGAAGTGCTTTGCATTTTTCTGAGGCCAGGAGATTGTGAGCCAGCTGCTCTGTAGTCGGCCTTGACAACTGGGCAAGTGGCAGTTGTTGCTAAACATGATATAAAGGGTTGCACGCGGCTCTGACAGTCAGAGGTGGAATTTTTTGTACAGGTAAGGTGTTGATGAGTGAGGTGCATGTGTTGGATAATCGTCAGATGCCATTCTTGCTGTGTTCTCATTCCTGGGAATGCAAGTCTGGTTGGCATGAAGTACAGGCTTAGAGAATTCCTTTCGTTCTTGACTGGAGGAAGTGATGGGAGCACCTGATAGCTGCGCGCCTTTCCCTGCTGCCTCAGCTCCTGCAGCCTCTGCATTCCTCGCATTCCGCGCTGCTGTGGACTGTTGTGTTCAGTCATAAGATGTGGACAGAGGTATTTATCCTGAAATAAATCACCACAGTGTTAGTCAGAGGCTGGGCCTGCAGTCTGCAGTCTTGGAATTTGTGACAAATCAGGAATCCAGCACTGAAGTAATGCAAAACAATAAAAGCTCACAAGCAGAGAGAGACTTCTCATTTACAACACACTTTGTTCTTTCTCTGAAAAACATAACTATTTGCAGCCTTTCCTTGGAGCTGAGTGCTGATATTGGAAAGAACTCTATGATGTATTCCTGTGGCGTACATACGTGATGCAGCTGAAGGAATTTCTGAATTGTTATGTAACTGTGGGAAAAGGTGCGAATTTTTTTTAACTCATTTGCCAGTGATGCAATAAAACCCAGCTGACGGTTGCGTAGGTTAGAACTCTTTATGCACTGCAGGCTGTAAAAGTAAGGAAGTCTGTGCAACCAGGGTTCAAAACTAAGGCAGTCATTCCATGTGATCCCGTAGGTGTATTTTAGAACTACCTGATCTTTGTACATTTTCACTCAGTAGAGTCTTTCTGTGATTTTACACAAAGTAGGCATCTTTTCTCCTGTGACAAAAAGCACTGGTTGTCTGCCCAGTGTTCATGTGGTGGGACTCAATCTGTTTCAATGAAACCATCTCCTGTAGATGAATTATAATCTAAAAGAGGATACGTGAGGCCATTTATTTTTTTTTTCCTACTTCCTTTTGTGAATGTCATCTGGCCATGTGAAAAAATGCTTTCGACTGAATATTACAAAGACCCAAACTTGTGATATGCCTGAAGTAGCTGAATGTCTGTATGTTTCAGATACATCAGAAAAGTTCACAAACTACCTCTGAAGTTTATTCCCATTTCCCTGGCACCACCACAATTTTTTTAATGTTTTTCATATTTTCCCTCTCGTTTTGGATTATGATTCTGGTTTAACAGTAGAAATGGATTACTCAAACTTTATGAAACTGTCCTAACAATTTAGTTTTGGAGATGGGAAGTAGTGTGTTGTGGCAGTGTGACTTATTTGCACTTAAGACGGTAGATTTTGGAAAAGAAATACTTCATGAAACACAACAACAACAACAGTCACATTGTAGTGACTTGGAGCGTGAAGTTTGACGACATCCAGTTTAGAGAACCAGATCCATGAGGGATGTGGAGACTAGATGGCGTGAAAACTTTGGTGACAGCAAAGATATTTTTGTGATTTGGACTACAAAGATGAGGTTTAGAGTCAATCTGTTTTGAACTTTTCAGGACAAAGTCCCCTGAAAGCACAGGACAGAAGAGTTGATGCTAACAGAAACTGTTCCAGGGCATAGCTGCCCCAGTCAGTATTAGAGCTACAGACTGGTGTCACATACCGGTGTTTAAACCCATACTCCTCTGGCTGAATGTCTTCAGGTTGTTCTGAATGTCCAAGAGATCTTTTTCCTTTGGAAGGCTGTGTTTGAAAGATAACCATGAGCAGCTCTTGTTCAGACATTTGGGTCTTTGTGATTGCGTTGGTAGAACTGTGAAGCAGTTGTATATTCCCCTCAACACCAGCATAATGTGGTTGGAAACATAATTAAGTAGGATGAGAATTGTGTGCTGTGGTTCACTATAAACGGTAGAACCTTTTGGTGGAAATTTGATGTTAACTCTTAGGTACCAGCACCCTAGCATCTCTGTCACTGTGCTTTGATGTGAATTAATCCATTTAAATGCTTTGCATATTTTTTTAGAAGTCCAGTGATGCCAGCCTTTTGTTTGGAAATTGAATGCTTTGAGATATTCCCTGCTCAGGTATAAAACTCCCTGATGTATATTCTTTAATGAGGTTTTTTGCAGTTGTACTTGAGTATGTTTACTTTTGTAATGGAAAAACACAACTGTGGAGTACACTCTCTGGAGTAGGGTGATTCAAATGCCCTGGCAAACCTGCTATGTTTTGAAAGTATATAATGGAATTCTTGTGCAAAGAAAACCTATCAAAGGCTCTGTTTTTCAGAGGAGGTAATTCTCAGCTTTAGGGTGGTAAATATACTGGTTTAATTTTTAAAAATCAGTGTGTCAGATAGCCTACCTTACTTAGGGCAGCGTACTGGGCTGTATTTATACCGCTTCTGTATTTGTGTTCATGGAGATCACACCCATGAACTCCTCACTTGGGAAAAAGAAATACTTGCACCCCAAGTTAAGACTGCAATATGGAATTCCTTTATTTGCATTTCACACTGTCTTGTATGTCCCTGAGATGTTGCACGTAAAGTGCATTTGCTGAAGTATAATCTCGCTGAAGTAAAATGTGCTTTTCATGCCGTACTTAGTTTTCTGTGGCATCTGAAGGAGAAGCATGCTTGTTTTAAGTCTCAAGTTGAAATATGCCTTTGTCTTCGTATGACTTGACCTAATTCACCTTGATTTACAGAAAATTAGGAACTTCATTTCTATCGGAATCACAAGTGCTTTATGTATGGGCAGAGCGGCTGGAGAGCTGTACCAGGCCTTCTGAACAAATGAAACCGCTTTGTTCCATTTTCAAGGTGTATTTAGCATTTCGTGGCAGCTGCTGTGTAAAACTCACTCTCTCTGGGCCCTGTGCTGCACGGGAAATGTGATCGGAGTGCGTTGTACCTTTAAGTAAAGGTCTCCGGCCTGACCTGTGTTATGTGGGTTTCTTGTTTGTCAGGCTGGAGGCATTTTCTCATTTTCACAGTTCAGCTGAAAACAAAGGCCGCCTTATCCTTGCCGGCAGCGCTGAGGCGCTGACATCAGCCTTTTCCCAGCGGGCGTCACTGCTGCCGTAAGAGTCCTCGCGGGGAGCGGGGCTCCACTCGCCGCTTCCCCGCGCCGCCTCGCTGTGCCACGCAGCAGAGACACCGCTAAACAAAGAGCTCCGGATCTGAGGGATTGTTTTAAAAAAAGAAATCATACTGGGCTGGTGTTGCTTCCCTGGTTTTTAGTAGGAACAAGCAAATATGCAACTCCTGACTCCTTTTGGGCAATGGGCAGTTACGGCTAATGCTTCACACTTGTGGTGTAGCAATTTAGAAGTAGTTTGTGTGCTGGCAAATTGTGTGACCAAATCACGAGATTCAAGTTAAAAGTTGAATTGGTGTTATTGACATCTTCAAAAAGAGTGAAACTAACCATTTGAATTTGTATTGGAAGGGGCTAGTAATTTTGTTCACTTGTCGAGTACATCAGGCTGAAAGTCGGTAGGTGAGGAGGACTGTCCCCTTCATCCTTAGCATTCCCTGACCCCGGCGGAGAACACGGGGTGGAAGTGTGCTGCGGAAGATCAGGTCCCTGTTGTGGTGGAGGCTGGCTCCAGCTCCAAGCAGGGCTTGAAAAGTTTCAGAACTGGATTGCAGAGGGAGTGTGGGAGTTTTCAGAAAACTTCTGTGCTGCTAACTATTGCTTTTTTGATTCCACGCTTCGAGGCCTACAAGGAGGCTGGGAGGGGACTTTTTACAAGGGCCTGTAGTCACAGGACAAGGGGTAACGGGTTTAAATTGAAAGTGGGGAGGGTTAGATTGGATATCAGGAAGAAGTTCTGCCCAGAGAGGGTGGGGAGGCACTGGGACAGGGTGCCCAGAGAAGCTGTGGATACCCCATCCCTGGAAGTGTCCAAGGCCAGGCTGGATGAGGCTTTGAGCAACCTGGTCTAGTGGAAGGTGTCCCTGTCCATGGCAGAGGGGTTGGAACTGGATGGTCTTTAAGGTCCCTTCCAACCCAAACCATTCCATGATTCTGTGTGGTATTAAGAAATACGTTTAAAATGTCATTTTATTGTGACAAATTGGGATTTTTTAAAAAAACCAAACAAAACCAAAAAACCACCACCCAACAGACAGAACACCCAAAGAAGTCTTTCATTTGCTTGCAGGCGTCTTCGCTGAGTTCTCTTGGCATGAACGTGCCTTTGAAGTGTTGCAGGATTAACCTGGTGTTTTCAAAGCAGGCCTGTGGAAGCTGAAAATCCTCTGCACTGCTGCAGTGTGGCTCTTGTTGATTATGGTGGACAAAAGAACAGGTTTCAAACTGCTTTTCCTAGATTTTTGCCCCTCTTGTAGGTATTGCTTGAATGATGGACCAAATCTATCAGATTTTTCTTATTTATTAACGGTGATCACGTGCTACACAATTATTCTGAAATTATTCCCCGCAAATGGACATTAAATTGGACCTTTGGAGGCTGACTTGAGAGAGCTAATGTGTCTGAGTTAATATTTAACACAGTTTTGCAGAAGTTCTTATCCAAGGAGGAATTTCAGAAAGTACTCAAGCCCCTTTCAGTTCAGGAGAGTGTAGCCAAGCACATCTGAAAAGCATGTTATGAACAGTTTCAGGGCTAAAAATTGATTGATAGCTTATCAGTCCTTCATAGAAAGACCTGATCTCTCAAAATATGGGGATATGTTTAAGTACTTGAAAAATCAGGTAATGTTAGTCCAGGTGTCTCCACTTGCAAACAGAAAGGGTTTGTTAGCTACCTGCAGAACTCTGCTTTCTTACGTTTTCCACTTCCTTTCTTTTGTAAAGGAGCATAAAACCTCCAGAGTACATTAAGGCTCCAAGCTGAAGTGAAGCACCGAGGTGTGCCATGGCTGTGCAGAGGGGTACCGGCACCGACACAAGGACTTGCCCACTCTCGAAAGGTGACAGGGAGACCTGTGCACACAGGAACTGATCCCTTCAGCCCTGGTGCTGGCTTTCTACTCGAGGCACTGTTCTTAATTTTCATTAATTTTATCATCTCTCTACACCGTGGTGAAATTCAACACCAGTCCAAAAGCCTGATAGCTAAGCAAGAAGAGAACCAGTAACATTTATGAACATATTCTAGATGTGTATCTTAACCATATGGAAACAAAGGTTTAATCTCATTTCTTTTTATTTAACCATTTTCCCAGATGTTTCCTGCAGTTTGACAGATGTACCATTTACTAGAAAGTTCTGCTCTTGAGAATTAGAATGTTATGGACACTGTTGCTATAGACAATGACTCTGTACGGGTAAGATTTGGAATAAAATGTTACATTAATTTCTAGTTGAATAAGTACGGTTTTTTCCCCAGGCTGAAAGTGCTGGACTGGATGGTCTCCTTTCATTTTCTGTCGTGCTGTAATGTGCTACACAAACACGTGAGCTGGCTTTAACTCATTCCTGCAAAATTGCTGAGTGCTGACTCTGAATAAGTGGCATTATTTCTTAGTGCTGAAAGGTGCAAAGTATTCCTCTGGCTATTTCTAACTGTCCATGGCCATCTTTCCATTTCAAGTGAGCGCCCTGGTCTGTCGCCAGCGTTCCCCCGGCTGGTGGCACCCAGCCTGAAGCAGGGGTGAAGGAGTGTGCGGGTCCTAGCGGGATGTGTCGCGGTGCTTCACGCTAATGAGTCCCAAAAAGCTGCTCTGGGGGGAGGAAACCGGTTGATCTGTCGTTTCCCGCCTAGCCCTGTGGAAGCAGGGCCAGGGCGGGCGTGCGGTGCGGGGGGACTCTTATCGTGACGAGGCGGTGGGGGCCGTGCTCTGCGCCTCAGCCGCTCGCCAAGTTGGTGAG
>NW_010258738.1:0-50385 GCF_000690775.1 Eurypyga helias
CCGGGGGCCGCGGTGCTGGGAGCCGCCGGGGGCACCGTGCCTGCGCGGGTTGGGGTCCGCGGCGGTGTAGTTAGTTGTGCTGCGCGTTAGTTACGCGCGTTACAGCCGCGGAATCTCGAAGGGTTTGCGAGCCGTTCGGGTGTCTGTGTGTGACCGTGGACCTTGCAGTGATTGCGTACTGGTGCTCTAGTCTCTCGTCTTTAAATTGCTCTGCAGTGACAGCGGTGCCGTGAATTGGGTATGTAGGTCAGATTCTGCGGGATATTTCTGTCGGGGGGAAAAAGTGAATGTTAGATTATATTTTTCCTTATTGCTTCTGAGGTGCATTGCAGCACCCACGAGGTTGGGTGGTGTCGGTTTTTTTTTTTTTTCCCCTGGCTTCCTTTCTTGCTTCATAAATCTGGTTTTAGTTTTTGGCCGTGGAATTACTGAAGATCAAAGCATTAAATAAGCTGAGCACTTCTAAGCGGTATTATATCATGAAGTGTCCTCTAAGAGGGTGGTGAAAGATAAGAGAAGCCTGCCTTGAAATAAGGTGGATTTCTAGCACATCCAGAAAACGTTTCTCAGCTATAACATTTCTTTAAACAATGCAGCACGTTGCAGAGTGTAAGAGGCCTTCAGAAATGTGTTGCTATGTATATGGCAAAGATGTATTTGCAGAATGAATCTCTGCATGCTTGTCTTGCACAACATCTTGGATTCTCTCGTGGCGTAGCACTTATTGGCAGAATACCCTAGAAAGTGTTCTTTCTTGTGGAATTTCCTGATGGATAGCTTTAACGGAATGGGCAGCAATGAGTTAGTACTTACCCTACACTGAAAAACCTTGTAAGATTTTTCTTGGTTGTGGGGGTTTTTTTCTTACCCTGTGGCTAAAGCCTTCACTACCACTTGAAAATAACAGAAATCCAGTATGAGGAAATTTTACTCTCACGTATTCCTTTGCTTACAGTGGTTATTTAGATCACTGCCTTCCTCAGAAATATACTAAGTACTCATTTTTAAATATAATTCCTGTTTTCTTTACACTTTGTGTTCTGTCACGATTGCCACTGAAAGGTATTGAACCCGAATATTGATTCAGATAATAAGGCAGTGTGTAATTAACTTGATTTTTTTCCCAAGGTTTTACTGTATTTTCAGAAAGCAGAATAGCAAAGTAATATTTCTCAAGTTGACTCATTGCTGGAGGAAAAACCTGTGTACAGTTTCTCTTGATGCAGTCTCTGTTGGTGGTTTACCTGACACTATGGTGAAGAAAACAGATGTTTCTGCGTTGCTTGTCTTGGCTTGCTGAGATTTCTAAACTACCAGAGGAAACTTGGTCTAAGATAGCTGTGGTATTTGATAATCTTAGAAGCTTTTATAGTGTGTGTGAGTAGGCAGATATCTGGATGGGTAGAATTTATTAACCTAGTGTAACAAGAGCATTATCTTCTTGTTTGATATTGTGGTAGGGAAGCTCATACTCTTCCCCCTCCCCCCCCCCCTTTTTTTCCCCTTTATGTTGATATAACTCTAGATAATTTATTGTAAAAATAACCTCTCTGATTTGGTCATGGACCTGGCAGTGGTTCTTTGCTGTGGTTCTTAAGAAAGCTAGTCAATTCACAGACTTGTGAAATTTAAAGCCAGTTGAGGCTAGATGTAGAAGCCTGCTTGTTTTATAATAAAAATACAGTTTTCTGGAGAAAGCAAGAAAGTTGGTCATGCTGTAAATTTAATTCACATTTATAGTTTATACATTGCATTTTCTCTTACAGTTTCCTAAAATATACAGTCTTAAACAATATTTCTAATTTGTATCTAAATATTAAAACCTTGTCATTATTAAATATATATGGAAAACATTAAAAAAACTTTGCATATTAGCTGTCTTAAGTTTCATTTTTTTTCTTTCATCTATATTATCTTTATTGCAGGCTGACTTTTTACATGAGCAAACTAGGTCAAAAGTAATGAATAACTTGTAATTTATTTTTGTGACAGATTCTTTAGTGGCTCTCTAACCAAGCATTCTCTGAACTGGAAATAATCTTTTCTTATGAAATGCAACCTGAGAATGATAATACGGATTTCCTTCATTGATTCCATGTCTCCCACCAAACACAACCAAAGGTGTTGTGATCTGCTGAGATGTATGCGTTTGGTCTGGAGTAATGAATGTATTTTCTAAAAGTTTCTTTAGATCTTTGCTGTTAACATTATCCTCTGTTTATACTAGTATTTAGAGAAAAATGAATGAATGATGAAAATGTGACTGATCAATACAATTAAGTGCATCTTGTTACTTTTGCAGAGCTTATTTTCATATATATGGCCAACTGATGTAAGTCTGTATATTGACTCTTGTCTGTCTAGGTTTATCTAATGAACAAGCAATTAAGTTTGCTGTCCTGAAAATTTAACTTCTAAATTTATGCTTTTAAAATTCCGTAGTAGAACTGACACAGTATTAAATAAATAATAATAAATCAGTGAATTCTGTTAACCACACTAATTTTTCTGTGGGAGAGAAGGAAAACTAAATCTCTTAAAACAAGAAAAACTGCCTTGTCTATTTGAATATTCTGGTGTTTTGCAGTGTGAAGGAATAAGTCAAAATAGATCATGTGTGCTGTAATTGCACATATATTTACAACAATGTTTGGGCAGCGGGAACATGTTCAGAATGCAGTGTGTTAGTCCTGATTCTCACTTCTGGATCTTGGCAGGAGATCTTGATTCAGTAATAACAACAAATGCAGCTTAGGGCTCTACACTAACCTCATTTCTTAGACTACACAGGCTTGTTTGCACATTGTTCTGAGATGTCCTTCACGTACTCACCCTGAGTGTGTCTTCTGAGAAGCTGCAGAAGGTTTGGTGACGAGAGCGAAGGAAAGATGGAGCTCCCTGGTAGGATACTGCACTGATTCCTGTCTGTGGGATCCACTGCCCCAGAGATGCTCGACCCATGAGTACACACATGGCATGGTTTAGAGCCCAGCTTAATGAGGTCATTTGAAGTTGGACTTACTTGAGCAAGGCCCAAGCAGGAGTATCTGCCGCGTGCTTTAAAAACTGACAGTCGGGAGTTGGTAACGCAGGGAGACCGGTAGAGATGTGACTTTTTCCTGTCTGTTTGCAAAGCCTTTTACCTTACTTCTGTATCTCAAATTATTGCACATTTTTGGAATTATACTGGCAAACTGTAACTCAGCTTTTCACATGAGAGGAAAATAATTTTCTTTAGGCTGAAGGTTTTTGCTTTTTTGTGGCTTTATTTTAAGCTATGTCTTGGAGTCCTTCGCTATTTTTTCCTCATTTGCTTCTCTTTCTGTGTTTCCATTCAGTTATTTCCATTCAGTGTCCACTTCTGTGGATTATCTGCAGTGGTAAAAGATGTTGCTGTTGTGTTCCTGAGGTGGTTTGTGCTAAGTAGCACTTTGAGGACAGCAATGTAACAAAATTTGAATGTTTCAGATGTCGATGTTGCAAAGGCTGTATTTTTGAAGCTCAGGTATGCTAAGACTGATAAACAGTTATCGTTTTGATAAATGAAGAGATGATAGATGTGTAAGAAGGGAAGGGATTTCCTGAGGTCCCTGCTGCGAGGCAGAAGCAAACACTGAAATGATGTCTGACAGACATTTGTCTGATCTGCTCTTAAAATCTCAGAGGGGAATACCACACCTCTTCACTGGTCTATTTATAACTAGTACGTAACTGTAGTTAGGAGGCTTTTCTTAATATTTAACTTAAGTCTCTGTCTTGGTGCTAGTTGAGCCAGTTAGTTCTTGTCCAGCTGTTATTACTCACGTGGGATAATGGTTTCTGTACTCTTTGCACCAACTGTTTGCGTACATGAAGAAACCAGTTTCTCTGTCTCCTTTTCTTTCAGACTTCTCTTCACTAACCTATGCAAACAGCCCTTTTCTTCACAGGTCTGATTTTCTCAGGGGTTTTGTTGTTGTTAACTTTCACTGGACTCTGATTTGTCTCTATCTTTTTCAAAGTGCCCCAGACAAAGTCTTACAGCAGCAGAGTAATTAACTTACTCTGTAAATTGCAGCACAAGTAACGTGACAGCCTTATTAAAATGTCATTCTAGGGTGTGTGTGCGATTGTATGGTTGGTTTTGGTTTTTGTGTGTGGTGGGGGTTTTTTTTCTTTTCAACAACATCGGGTTCTTGGCTCCTGTATTTGTTAACACAGGAGCTTGTATTAGTGTTTGTTGAATCAGGTATCTCTTTCTTGATATATATGAATTTGAGTTATCTTTCTGAGGAATAGAACCTCATACCGTATTGAATTCGATCTTCATTTCTTATACTAAGCATTTCTGAACTCAACAGGATCACTGTTCACTAAGTTATTCTGCAGCAAAGTGTGCAGTTCATGCTCTTTCACGTCTGTCTCCCAGCACGTGCCATCCCTGTGGCTTTTAAAAGTAAGCCTGCTCTTCAACAGGAAACTTGATTGAGAACAAGTTCTCCTAGGGTTAGATGTGGCTTCTCTTGCAAAAAATGTGTCTTTACCAGCCTATTTTACACATGTTCTGTCTTTGAAGCAAGTTGTGTTGCTAAGGTAGCTTCTGCCAGGGTAACTGTACCTGAACAGGCCACTTGCTATTTTGAGATGTCATACAGCCCAGTGACATAGTAGAAGAAATGTCCATCCTGTAGGTGTGCTTTATGCTTTATTGGAAGAACTGCAGACCCAGTAATGAAACAAATGTGTTCAACGTGTTCCCTGGCTTTACTCCATTTTATCTGACTTATGTAAATGATTTTAACCATAATTTTTGAGGCTAGATCAGAGATGGGACAAGTTGTGCGATTCTTTCAGCAGTGCAGCCTTCACAAAAAATGCAGTGGACACCAATAATTAATAATTTAAATGGTTTTGGTGAAGTGGCTGACAAGTTTTAGGTTAAAATCTTGCTCCTTTCTTTGTGGTGTTATTAGTGCTGTAGATGTGTGAGATCAGTTGGGCTGATGCTTAACTAAACGAGAAATCTTTTCGGCTGGATCATCTGTTTGCTCCAGATCTGCTTGTCATGGAGGGTCAGTGGGGAAAGCAGCAGTTCCTGTAGACGAGCAGGACTAATCCCCTGACAGAAACACCACCTTAGCAGTGGAACCATAGTCTTAGAGATGCTTAGGTGTGGGCATGTACATAGTGATCCTTCCTCTGGAACTTTTAAGTCTGTAGTTAGTTTACCTTATTAGCTGTATTTATGAGGGTTCTTACATTTTTATCACTTGAGGGCAAAAATAAAATTACATAGTAGATGTTATTGTAATGACGTGGTACCCACTGCTAAGGGGTGTGCTGTGGGAGATGCAAGAAGGAAACCTGAAGATACGCGTCTTCGCATCTGATTCTTGACTGTTTTGACAAAGCTAGGTTTTTATCATTACATTTGGGTTTAAATGTTGTTATGAAGGATTGAGTTGAATTGTGTGTTTTTTCTGGTTTGCAGGAAGCTAAAGATTGTTACCAAAGCACAAAGTGAAGAAGAGTGTGCGTGCTTCGTAGCTGAGCAATCTTAATGTGTCGGCCTATGTGCGTCATCCAGTTTAAAAACTGCCTATTGAATATGGAGAAAAACATCCAAGTTTGTCTGTTTAGACCTGCCTGGGGAGACCTGCTGGCTAAGAAAGGGATTCAGAGTCATGTCATGCATGTGGTAAAAAAACCCCAAACTTTGAATTTGACATCTCTTAAATGTTCTGTGTTACGAGATTCTTTCTGCATTTTATGTTCTTTTCATTGGTGATAGAAATAACGGAAGAAATCTCTGACTGCATGTACAGAGTTAATTTGAGTTATGATGGGGAGAGAGTACGTGGGGTATTGAACTAGAAAGATTGGAGTGGGAGCAAGGAAAGGCATTTTAGGCAGAAGCTTCAGTTGATGGTGTGTTAATGTTGTGGGAAAACTTGGTGGCACAGTAGAGGAAGATGGGGAACATTGTAGTGATATCCTACTCTGGATTTCATCCTTGTATTGCTGCCTGTGTAATGCGCAGAAGAACTGTGCTTTGAGGAGTGAGTAAGATGGTATATAAGGAAGGCTGTTCACTGAGGGTTCCTCCTTGATCTGCTGCAAAATTTGAAAGATGTATAGCAAATGAGACTGAGATCTTTCACAGTGAAGACATGAAAATGTCCCTAGAGAATTCGAATCTCTCCTTGTTGGTGTCACAGCAGGATACCAGGCAGGTCCTGTTAACCAGAAAGGTTCCTATGGATTGTTGTGCTCAGCTTTTTTGGTGCTTGATGTGAAGTGATAGTAGTGTGATTTGCAGCCATGATTAAAACTCAGTTGCAACTGTGAAATCGGTGAATTTTGCTCTGAATGGAAGATACTGTCAAATGGGATGATTATATTGAAGAAAACCAAAGTGTCTCAGTTTCAGCACCTGAAGGTAAATATTAAAACTAGCTGTAGAAATGGAGTGTGGGTTTGTGTCTCTGGTTTATTTCCCCAAATAGTTGTCTTTGAACCCATCACAGTCACAGAACCGAAGATGAACTGAAAAGCACAGAACGAGTTAATGGAGCTAAAGGATGGACTTTCTGTATGTTGTCAAAAGCAAAATCTGAGCGAATAAGTAATTGCTCTTGTACATTGCTCCATTTTCTTACAACACTGGAAGCCTGGTTGTTGTCTCAAGTTCTTTTATTTTTGCTTAAAGAATGATGTTCTTCATAGATTCTAAGCAGTTTGTGATAGGTTTACTTTGCTAGTGAATGGTTAACTCTTAAAATTCACTTGTTTGTCACTGGTTGTCTTACATTCCTGGTTGTGAAGACTGTAGGAATCCCCAATACCAGTAGTGCTGGTAAGAGTAAGTGCACTTAGCGTATACAATTCATTCTTCTGCTTAACTGGTGATCTGCAGTTACGTCACAAGGGAGAGAGACACTATCGTTTTAGCTACAGGCTGTGAATAGTCTGTGATACCAAAAAAAAAGGTTTTCCTTCTGTAGGGTCTTGTCTAGGGGCTGTGCAGTTACAGTTGTAGTGGGGAATGGTTTTCATTGTTAACACCTTTACCCCTTTTCCACAGATATTTTGACTTGCCAGTCCTAAGTTTTTCTCCAGACTGGCGTTGATGCCACTCGTGACAGCTTCAGCAGAAGGCCTCTGAATGACAGCAGTAGGTGCTGAGCTGAGAGCACCACTGAGGTTTTTTAGGAGAAACAAAAGCGCCTAAATCCCATTACAACACTTGCTGTAGTGCATGGTTCATGGGGTTGTATGGATTCCTACACCTGTTTTCTTTGGGAAGCCTTTTATGGGGCTACTCAGTTCACATAAGGTAATCAATTAGGAAAAGGTTACAGCCATCAAAGAAATGTTTTACCCTGTGCATTTGCAGGCGCTACAATGTTATTTTAATATGCTGGGTAAGCCTTAAACATTTTTGATGTGAATAGCATTAATCAGCTTGTGTAGCATATACCTTAGTTAAAAGTAAGGAATTTGTTGTTCTTCGTGATGTGATGCTCCGAGACTTTCCACCACGGCAGTGCTGATAAATCCCAAGATGCCAGAGTGATTTGGAGGCAGCGAGGCAGTTACTTGTAACCCACTGAGCTCTGCAGTTTACTTTTTGACATACTTTTGTGAGAAAATCTGGTCTCGGGTAAGAGTAGAGGCGTATGAAGAGTTGATTTCTAGTATATTCTATTGCAAAATTGGCAACGTGAAAATATTTTGCAAGGCGTCGCTGTGGCATCTGTCCACAAGTTTCAGCTGCTGTGACCCTTCCTCAATTTAAAATAAATGTTTGTTTCATAATAGTTTTGGTTTCTTTCTTGAAATCATGAACCGGTCTTAAGAAAGCATCACGACTTCCAAGGCAGATTTGCTTGATGTAGCAGAAGTCGTTCTTCGGTTAGGCGGGGAAATGAGCTGTCAGAGGGAGTGCTTTGGCTGCTGCTGAGGCAATAACAGAGACAGGAAACGGAGAGGTTCTGTAAAACTTGAATTAGGTGAAGAAAGCGATCTTGTGGAGGAACGTAGATGCTTTTCTCCTTGAGGCCAATTAGAGTCTTATATTTTTTGTGTACTTGAAGGGGAGTGGGCTTACGAAGGGTTAGCAGATAGAGGCTCTTGATATCATTTGGAAAGAAGAGGTTCATTCAAAGCAGGAAACTTGCATTTAATGCCTTGAAACTCTCTAAATATGCTTATCTCTCCCTATCAACTGTAAAGGAAGTGTAGGGAGATTAGCTTTCCTAGACTACGGTTACCATTTGTGAATATTGCTGTAAGTGTTAAGATATTTATCTCAAAAGCATAATTTTGCTATAAACTCATCTTGAACTAAATTATCTGCTACTTTGCATTTTTATCAGAATAATCCTTAAAAACTGTGTCCTTGCATTCTCAGAACCTCCAGCGTTTTTTAACCTTTTTGAGTCAAGATCGTTGTTAGTCAGGCTGATAAATGTGAATGTGTCAAATTACAGTTTATACAACAGCAGGAAGGGAAGGTTTAGTCGGCGTAGGATGAAGTTTTACTTCTGTCGCTGGGCATGTTGGATCTTTCAGCTCATTCTGAAGTGTGTATGGTGCTAGAACTGACAGCACTGCTTTTTGAGCTTTTATCCTTCCTGTGACTGGGAGGGCACCATCCAGAATTAGAAGTTGCATTTTATACGAGTCTGGGGTTTTCTGTTTGTTTTGGTTTAGTTTTTTCTTGTTGTTGTGGGTTGGGTTTTTTTTTTAATTGAACTCTCGAAGGAGTACAGCTTGTAACTGTTCTTTTCAGAAAATAGACAAATACCAATTCATGTCTGTAGCTGTACAGATGAGGTAAATTTGTGTGGCCTTCTGTGCTAAATTAGACATAAAATTTTCCTGGCAGGCAAAAAGTGAATTTAAAAGTCTTCAGTTTAAGAAATTTCAAGTCTGCACATTGTTCAGATACCTGATACGTGTGTAACAGCAATAAAGGTAGTGACCTTCAGCCATCCCACACTTGCTGCCTGCAGTCTTTCTGATACTGTGCGCTGAACAGTATCTGTAGGTTCTGTACAGAAGCAAGATGGCTTCTGCATACACTGCATTTTTATACACCCAAGGCTTGCATTATTCCTCTTTAATTTGGTATTGCACTTAGGTAACATAATTATACATCGTGATTTAATAATTCTTCTGAATCTGTCCAATCTTGCAACTGCAACTTTTTTCCAATTTCATAAATGATTGTCTCTATGTCAAAATGCATTCAATACAAAAACATTATTGAATAAACGTAATAAAGCACAATATTTAGACTTACATAAAATACAGCTGCTAATTATGGGTGGTGCCTTCCCAGATGCAGGGAGGATAAAAGTTCAAAAAGCAGTCGTGTCAGTTTTAGCACCATAAATGCAGCTTATCTCTTAAACCCCAATTATTGAACACAATAAAAATTAATATCAAATGGAGGGGAAATCACAATAAACTGTTATATGTATTGAAGTATATACAACTATTTAAATACATTTTGTTGGACTGTGACTACGTTTAAGCATGATTCAGATCCCTCCCTTAAGCTGTAACTTGTACATCCGTTGTGCCTACCTGATCATTGCCGGTCTGTTGGGGGTTGCACTGGGAATCATGTTCACTGATGCTTTCTGCTAAATAGGAATGTGGATCTCAAAGTATTTTATTTTAATCCGTCAGCTGACTTTCCTGTTAGTCAATTGAGAATTTAAAGCAAATAATTAAAATGTGATATTTAGCCAAATATGTTGGGAGAATCTAAGTAGGGTAACAGCTGGAGTTAGTTCTGTTAGCTAACCTGTCATCATTTCAAGAAGCCATATTTTGCTTGGTAGTAATAACAATCTTTGAAGTCAAGGCATTTTCTCTGGTTTTGCTTTTAATTCCCTGGTAGAAACCAAGCTAATTATTACATTATTTTACTCTCAATTGATGTGGAGGTAAATAATTGGCAGCTCTTTCACCCTTTCCTTTATTCTTCTCAGTTACTTATACAATCCAGTTGAATCTTGCTGTTTTCCAGGTATTTCCAAATAATTGCAAAAATGGTCCAGAAATCTGAACCACTGATTTTGTGAAGAGTCTTGGGCTCTTACAAGTCCCTGGATCTTTAAATGAAAACGTTTGTTCTGCAGTATCCCACAAGTAGCGTGTTGCATCTCTCTTGTTGTGGATGGTGAAATTTCTGTTCCAGTAACGCTGTGCTGTGGGTTGGATACATCCTCTCGATTTTTTTCAGAACCAGAACAAAAAATGGATGCTGGCTACTTCTTCCCATTATTTTATCACCACTTGCTATTTCACCATCTATATTCAATAAAATGAATGTATTTCAGGGTTTTGATATGATTTCATTGCAAAATGTTTTTAAAAAAGCCTTCCCTTTGAATGACTTGGGTGTTCCTGCTTTATGAGCCCGTTGTGCTGTTCGAGGTGGCTGGCTTGTGGTACCATGTGTTTAAGGTTGCTTGGTCTGTGTACAGTAGGTTAAACTAGCTTGGGGTTCTGAGTAAGTGGGTTTCATTGCAAGAGAGTGAGCAATTTAGGGCAAGGTTTGGAAGTGTAATGACTGTATACAATCACAACAAGACTTTAATGTATTTTGAAGAATAAGCCTAAGTACTTTTGCAGGAAATAAACACATCACATACTCCTTTGTGGGAAGAGCATTTCTGGTTTATGTTCCTTGCTCTGTCAAACAGCCGTTCTAGTGGTGGAAGGGTTTGAGTCAGCTGTTCAGGATAGAATTGTTGAATGATGGTAACTATGGGAAAAGCAAGCAGTAAGGGGAAAAAGAGGGAACACCGTTTCTCTCTGGTGCTGTTTGAATTCAGGATGAGCAGTCAGCCCTGAATTACAACCCTGGACTTGGGAGCTGCTGCTCTAGGTTGTGTCTCTTTCTCTTGGTCTGGGGCATCAGCTGGCAGATCTCGAGTGGTTCTGCTGTTGTGCCAGGTTCACCTAGCACAGCAGAGCTCGGTGGGCCCTCTCCATGCAATTAATCTCCCTGCTGGGATAAATGAAGGGATCAGGAAAGTGCTTCAGGATAGAAGGGGGCACATGGCAGAGGAGAACTAAGGAGATGATTACTGCTCTGTGGCTGATGCCCTTACTGCTGTGCTGTTGATAGGACAGATCCTTCCCTGCCAGCTTTCAGACCTTAAGATTCCTTCAGGTGTGCAAAGAAGGCTGGAATCAAATGATTTAACTGCATTTTTCTAAGAATCTTTTATTCATTCATTCCTCTCCAGTATCTTTTAAAAGAACTTATAGCACTGTGACTGGAAGAATATTTGTTATTTTATTCACCAGTTAAACTTTATTTCTAGTGTTCCGAATTTGACCCAGAGTCCTTTTTTTTTTTTTGGTTTGTTTTCCAAATGTTACTGTAGTTTATCCATGTAATTGGCTTTTGATGATTGATTTAATCTTCATCTCCCTCTTCTTCTTTCACTGTGGATACCTCATGTATTATTACAGTAAGTTAAAGATACAATTTTTTTCTAAAACTGAGCTCACACATGATCTGTTGTTGTTAGACTCTGGTTGTTAACAGACCTTTCTGTTACCTGTTTCAATATTTCTTGTGACCTCTTTTTAATTCTGTCCTTCACGATTTTATATTATTGCTGCTGCTTTCGTATTCTTTGAAAAGGGTGGCTTTTTGTCCAGTGTTCATTTGTGTGTATGTTCATATGAAATCCTCTCCTTTATGCCTGTTTCTATGGAGTTATCTTTTAGGTATCTACTGATGTGTTGTAACAATACTGAGTTTCCTTCTGTGCTTGCCATGCTATGTAATTTCCCATTATTTATGCCAACTGTTTCTTTGAGCTTTGAAAAATTTTGCTACAGAAGTTCAAATATTACTGTTTGTCTTGTCCACAGACACTATTTTATTTGGTTTTAAATTTTAAAAAGTGCCACAAAAAAAACCCCAAACAACAACAGACTCCAACGTGACAAGCAGGGCTGTGCATTATTTTTGTTAAAGGTAAATAGATGCATTTGACTAGGTGATCACTTGAGGCTTTGTCAGCACTGCTGAGGGTGATTTATGAGAAGCTGGTATTGTGAGACCAAGCACTTGTCTACAGGTAACTTTAGTGGTGTAAAACCATTTTGTCCGGCTTATTCTTCTCGCTATGAAATACGTTTTTATAGTCTTTATATTCTGATTATTCATTCTATGCTCTGAAAAATTACCCGTGTATGGTCACTGTTCATGTTTGCTTGGCTCTTTGTATCATCTATTTTTGTATAGACAGGTATATCCCTGAATAGCAATGCTAGCAAATTTTGATTTCTTTTTGATTTAACTTGCTTATGCCTTATGTAGAATAATCCCCAATTTAATCCTGCTGTGTGATTGGTGTAATTACAGTGCATCTTTCTTCTCCTGAGTTCACACTGTGTCATTTTACTTTGATGCAAGAATGGGGAACTATGCATCCTTGGAATGATTAATTTTAGTGAAAATTTGTAGGGATCTGATATCCCTGAGATTCCTGCACTGTTGGAACACGTTTGGACTCTGGAGGTGTAAGGCATCTTTCTGTGCAGGTGAATTGTTGCTGTGTAAGTCGGATTTCTATGTGAAATCAGGTTAAGACAGGTTGCTTGCTTCTCTGCCTTTTTGCTTGATTTTTGACCTAAAGCACAGCGTGGAAGCTGGCTTATGTTCTTCAGTGCTTACGTACTTGTTGACTGTTGTCATGACATCGTTGTAGCCCTAGCTACTCTTCAAAAATCACACTTACGTTACAAAGTTGGATGCTCTAGAAACCATTTCATTTCTGCACATCTCTCCATAGTCCACAGAACCAAACCATTCTTTCTCGCTTACTTAATAAATGCTCACCTCATATGGCATCTGCTTCCCCTGCTGTGAGGGTAAAGCTTGCTTTTTTTTTCCCCCTAGCCTATGAGTTTTTGAATGTGACCCGGTCACATGAGAGAGGATGTAACCTGTATGCCGGGGTTTGTGCACTTTTATCTCTTGGTAACTGAGTGGCGGCTTAACCCTGTTGCATTTATTGTAGGAAAAGTGTATAGATATGGGCAATGAGCACGGAGTATTTGAACAGCTGGGTTATTGTCCACATGACTTACTTGCTCCCAGGCTTTGTTTCGTTTGCTGTGAAAAAGTTAAAAAGAATTTCCAAGAATCACCTAGGTATTTTCTTCCTTCAGCAGCTTTCTCATATCCTGAAAGACTTCCAGGCTCTGTGGAAGGTGGCTGATGGGAAGTGAATCATGAATATGAATCAGCATCTCTCCACCCTTCTATCCAAAATGCTGTTGCTAGGATATTTTTCTTTGTTTGCTACTCTTATCACATCATCACCTTTTTGAAATTCACTGTCATCCTTTCTTTAATTACATTCAAATTCAAGCTGCTTGTGTTTCTTTGCAAGACCTTGACATAATTTTATTCTACCTTTGCATCTGCTCTTCTGTTTTGCTGCCCTTTGCTTCTCCTGAATCTTTCGAGTTCCAGTTTTCCCTGTTTCGCTTCCCTTTTGTCCTAGATTGTCCTCTGCTCTGTGTGTGTTTTGTTAATGCTACTTTGTAACCATGGATTAAGATACGCTTTTTTCCCTGTCCACTGAACGTATAATCTTTTTCTGTTTACTAAAATCAACATTTTGTTAATCTTTTTGCTCTCTCACCACCCCCCACCCCATTTTATTATAGTGCATTGTGAAAATCAGCAGTTAAAACCAGAAGTGTTCTCTCAGTTTACAAGGGTAGAGATCAGTCTGGATCATCTGCTTAATTGAAATTTTAATGTTGTTAACTTATTTTTGAAGTGACACTGAATGCTAACAAAAATATTAAGATGTTTAGTTCGTGATTAATTAGACTTTATATTGGAACAAAAAGGATTTTGGTTAAAAGAGATGAAAAAGTGAGATGTCCTTAAGTTATTCAGAGAAATTGAATTTTCCTAGGTTTTTATTATCTTCTAAGGAATCAGAAGGAAGTGGAAGGGAAAAGAAATGGTTGCTCACTCATTAGTTTATGCTCTTCTAATGAGAGATACCACAGAGTAATACTAAAAAATGAATTCTTGTAGCTGGAGGAACTTGCACATATTTCATAAGATGCTTTTTCTTCAGCTTGCCTGCCCTGAATGAGCCATGTAGTTCACATATCTTGAGCTTCCGAGTTTGGTTATTTCAGGTAGGTTGAGGAAGAACATCTAGGGTATTTGTGTTTGGAGACACAACTTGTTCTTGTTTTCTTTAAGTGTGGCAGAAGATAAAAAAAGCCTCACAGACTTTTGTATTTCTTTGAAATGCGTGCAAGGAAATTTTGCAAAAATACATCATCCAATGTCATGAAATACATTTTTATGTTTAATGTATTAGCTAATTAAATCAGACACTTATGAAAATGACACTAGCTCATTTTCAGACAGTTGGATCAAATACAGAAGTAAAAAAAATGTTTTGTAAGCACTTCAGTGAATAGTTCTTTGGAAGATTCCCGGAGTCTACGGCCGATACAAAAAACAGTGTAGGAAATAATTGAGGATAATGCTCTGTTTTGCTTTTTTGACTCTTAAGGATGCAAAAGATGCAAAGTATCAGACATGTAGGAAATGTTAATTGTGTGGTTTAAGGCTATAAAAGTAGACCCGGTTAACCAAGTAAACCAGATCTCCTGGCGTCTTGTGCAAGAGCAAGGCCCAGAGTCTGTCCTTAATCTGAGTCATTTTGGCTACTGTCACTGGGCAAATAAATGAAAATCCAGTCCCTGTTTTCATCTCTGAAGATAAGTACAAATCCTTTTCTTTCACATCTTCATGCTTTTTCTTTTCTGTTATGGAGCAACAGACCCTTTATCTTTTTGCAAGTTTGAGGGGGTTTTTAATAGATTTTCTGTCTCCTGCTGGAAGGAGGTGGTAGCATCAGGAAGCTGGAGCCTGTGTTAGTAGTGAAAGTTAGGGTTGTGAGATTGCGGGCAGCCCAGGACAGATGGACTTCTCACTTCTGTGGGCTTTAGTACATTACAGAGCATTATATGGAAGGCTTTTTTTCCCCCCACAACACTTGGAAACTGTTTCAGGTACTGTTTTGAGGCTGTCCATGGACTTGGGAGTACATAACTCCGAATACACTTGAGTCATATTCTCAGCTTTATTTTTAGTTCAAACGCGCTTCCTTGCATCCTCTCTCAGCTGCACTGATTTCTGATTGCAGCCTGAGAAAGGGACCTCTGAATCTTCTTTAAAAGCCTGATCGCCTCTTGTTTATTATGGAGCTTAAAATACACAATAGTAGATGAGTCATCTGATATGTAGGTAGAAGGCAGTGTATAGCAGAGAGCTTTATATGGCTCTCCAGTCCAAATTTCTTTCTTACAAATATGCCCGAAGTACTTGAAGCTCTCTAGTTCCACTGGTGAAGTGAATGCTGCTTAAAAAGACTATTTTCTTGAAACAAGTATGTAAGAGACACCATGCCAGAAACTCTTACATGCGTAACTGAAGATACTCAGAAATCCTTTGGAGAACTGTAATTAATTTGTTTTAGATAAAAAATTGGCAGAATATTCAAGCAAGGAAGTCTGACTGGCTAGTGCTGAAAGAACTGGCCTATCTCTCCTCTCTTCTCAACTTGCAGAGAAATGCATCTGTTTTGTCAGAGCAGGTAGATCTGTTGGCTCTGTGTCAGCGGATGGATGGATGGTCTGCTGCAGCAGGGAAAAGCATGGGGGGAATAGGCTCTCCCTAATTAGTGGCAGTGACTGCTTAAGAAATCAAAGTTTTCTTCAATGATTGTGCATTACAAATTCTGTGTTCGACCTGTGGTAGCCTGTCTCATTGTCTGTTTAGGGATATGTCTTCAGATTTTTGCTGTTAAGCTCCAAACTGGCTGCTTGTGGCTCAGACGGGTGCTGTCTTAGCTGGGTGAAAAACTGACGAGATGGCCAGGCCCAAAGAGTGGTGGTGGATGGAGTTAAATGCAGTTGGCGGCTGATCACCAGTGGTGCTCCCCAGGGCTCAGTGATGAGGCCAGTTCTGTTTAATGTCTTAGGCCAATAGTATCCTGGCCTGCATCAGGAACAGTGTGGGCAGCAGGACCAGGGCAGTGATTGTCCCCCTGTACTAGGCACTGGTGAGGCCTCACCTCAAATGCTGTGTTCAGTTCAGGGCCTCTCAGTACAAGAAAGACATTGGGGTGCTGGAGCGTGTCCAGAGAAGGGAACAGAGCTGGGGAAGGGTCTGGAGCACAAGTCCTGTGAGGAGGAGCTAGGGGTGTTAAGCCTGGAGGAGGCTCAGGGAGACCTTATCCCTCTCTATAACTACCTGTAAGGAGATTGCAGAGAGGTGTGAGGTATTTGACGTGCACATGTGATGCTGAGGTCCATGGCTTAGTGGTAGACTTGGCAGTGATGGGTTAATGGTTGGACCTGATGATCTTAAAGGTCTTTTCCAACCTAAATAGTTCTATGATTCTATAATAGCATCTATAGAAATATATTTTAATTGGTTCTTAATTATTGAGGATTTTTTCAGTTGGGCAGTGTTCAAGATATTGCGATAGACAGTTTGTTCATAAAGGTGTCCCCTGTGTTTCTGCTTTGCTGAATAATTTGTATGCTATGTATTAAAAGTTAATACCTGCTCTCTTCCAGAGGCATTTGCTGTCAGGGATGTTTGGATATCTGTTGGGATGAAAAAAGCCTTATAAATCAGAGTTTTCTGCTGTATATAATCTGTAAATTTTGATGCGTCTTAATTTGTGCTGCGAGTTTCATATAGATTTGTGTATGTGAACTATATATATGTAGTTCTGAACACAGAACTTTGGGCATCACATACAGGAACCTGTAGAAATAGAAATTGGTTCTTAATGATCTGGAGTAGTGGATATCCAGGGTAGTAGGGTTACATGGCTAATTAAGCTACTCATCATCATTTGGGGGGTGTGGGGGGGTAGGTGTATGTAGATAGAGACTAAAATCGGCAGAATATTTAATTTAGGCTTTGTGTCTTCTGGAAGTCTGTATATGTTGCTAAGAGCCCAGTGAAGCTTTGGGGCACTATCTGTTTTCTTTCTCCACATGTCATAGCTGCGTAAGCAATCTTATTTGTAGTTTATGTAGATATTCGATATGTAGGATATTAGTGCATAAACAATGAAGAGTTGACTGTTTTGCATGGCTTTGACAAATTCATTAATTGTCTGCTTATGGTTTTGCATTTTAGGAAATAAAATAATGCTAAAGAAGCAACAGTTTCCCTGAAGTTCAGGTTTTCAGGCTCACTGCCATGATGGGTAAGTCTTGTGTACGTAAGAATTTGAGTGAGAAACTTTTCATGTCTATTGAAAACGTAACACATTCATGCAATACCATTTCTGGGAAATGTGTGCTTTGGCTGGGTAGCTCAGTGTAAGAGCTACATGTGAGGCAGAGCTCAGCTGCTTTGCAGTATTCAAAGTGCTTCTATGTTTTTCTGTTGGAATATAGCACTTTTCCCTCACTATGTGGTAACTTAAAAAATCCAAGTATAGGAAATTGAGATTCATGGTATTAGGGTACTGAGCAATCTTTACTGTGCTCTGAATGGTAATGACTACTGGGGGAAAAAATCACAACTAGACATCCAAGGATTTCATTGCATTGTCTTGTCATTGCATTGCAAAGCCAGGACTGTGTAGATGCCATAGCTGTGTTTTTCTAAATGTGTAGTTTGTGTTGCTTTCAATTGGATGCCAATTTTTCAAGTTGTATGTGCTTTTTAATTGACCATGTCAGTCTTGTCAGCACTTTCTGGTTCTCTCAAAAAAACCTCATCCAACACCAGACAAAAAAGTCCCAACAGACCAACCATACAAACAGAACACGCACATTTTTGTACACATTTTGTTTATCTTTTATTGTTATGCTTGTTTTTTTCCTAACCTCATGCTTAATAATAAAGTAGTGGAATCTAGGAATAGAGTACTGTTTACATTTGTGATCATCTTCAGCGTTTTGTGTGAGAGGTGGCTATTGAATCGTGTTGGATACTCAGACTGTAGACTCTGGCGCAATGCTTCAGTTCCCTTTGTATGAAGTATGCCTCCCTAGTGAATGTTCAGGAATTAAATTTCCTCCAACCAACTGCTAAAAGAACAATATTTTTTTTCCTCATCGAGCACAGGCTATAACACAGTAAAATAACCTTTTTAATTGTGTCAGGCATTGAAGTGTGTTTTACTGCATCAAAGAAATAACTGTGAGCTGCAAGGATACCTTAGTTCTGCTATTAGATATTGCAAGGAAAACCTGCTATTATAGACTTAGAGAATCACAGAATGTTTTGGGTTGGAAGGGACCTTAAAGACCATCCAGTTCCAACCCCCCTGCCATGGGTAGGGACACCTTCCACTAGACCAGGTTGCTCAAAGCCTCGTCCAGCCTGGCCTTGAACGCTTTCACAAAAGTTCTGTGGTGGTTTGTTTCGTGGTTATTTTTAATTACTCTGTGGGCCATCAGCAGGTGCTCAAACGGTGGAGTTGTTCCTCCAGCAGTTTGTGATGGGCATGACTGTACCTGTTTAGGACAGATAAAAAGTGATTCAAAAGTACTTGCTTTTTCTTTATTTTACAAACTGTGGAGGGAGCTGGGGTGGCCGAGGGGGCAGAATGATTTCTAGTTAACATCTCATCCATTATTTGGACATTATTTGAAACGAAGTAGGTTTTTTTTTTTTTCCCCCTCCACTCTTCCCTTATTAATACAGCCTGCAGTTCTGTAGAGTTGTCAGTCTCTGTTAGGACTTCCGTTTTTTCAAACCTGCCATTAAGTGTGTTTACTGATTAAGCTGTTTATTTCCTTCATCAGTGTTAATGATAAATAAAATAAAAATGTTTGCAGTATGGCAGTATTTATTTTTTATGTTGGCAATGATGTATTGAAGTGTAATATGGACTTAGAGATTTTAGAATAATGCCTGCCTAATTGTGACATGAGACAGTAATGCACTTCAAATGTAACAGTGGTTCACACATCTCTTATCTGGTCTCTTTCTGTGAGCAGATGAGCAGCAAGCTTTGAATTCAATCATGCAGGATTTGGCTGTGCTTCATAAGGCCAGTCGTCCTGTATTGCCCCAGCAAGAAACAGGAAAACCAAAGTCATCTTCGCCTAAAAAACAGGTAATCTTCAACATCCTTACTAACCTACTGAACACGGAATGTCCTGCTGTGACTTCTGTAATTATTTTTCTTGCCAGCCCAGTGAGCGTACCAGAATGAGCTATTAGTCTCCCACGTGCGCTGCCGTTTTCTTTGTTCATGTTCTTAAATTAGCAGCAAAATGAAACGGTATCAGTTCAGAGTGGATCACAGTGTGTGCTTAAATGACTCCAGTCCTGATAAATTGAAGATCATAGGGGTGTTTTGACACTGTATGCAGATTGATGATGATTATTAGTTGATTGGTACCAGACTATTTTAAAATACCAAGGTGTGCTGGCTTGTCCTAGTTGGAATGCTGCTTTAGAGTGGATGTTATAGGTACACTAGGTGGTCCAGCTCTCAGCTCTGTCACGCTGAAGAATGTCACTGCAACAGCAGAAATGTACTTAAGCTCCTTCACTGCATCTTTGTCCTCAAATGTTTCTTTGTTCATGTGCTGGAAATGTGAGTTCTTTCCAGCTTTCCCTTTCTGCAGATACCGAACACAGATGGAAGAGTAGTCAGTGCTTAATTTGGAGGTTTGAACTACTACATGGGGAGATGAGGAGAGGATGTGCATTTTTAGCCTGATTATTGTAATAGCTCTATGGGATTAACTGTATGTTTATTTGATTGGATCCTTAATTGGCAGTCCATTTTTTTTCATGAAACTTCATTTTGTGCAGTCTTGTTTCAAGCTGTTAAAGATCAAAGCATTTGAATATATTTGGCCTTTAAACTGTCAAAACCTGAGGGATACATCTTTTTCATTCCATGCTTTGAAAGCTTTACGAGCTCAGTACGTGTAACACAGGGGTGCTTTGTGAGCGTCATAACTCACTTCTGAGATGTGACTTCAGGTATTGAAGTAATAAGCATGACTCCGAATGCAATTTGTCTTTTTTCTTACAATAGTTGCTAATAACATGTCATTCTTAAAATGATGGTTTTGGAAAACAATTTTGTTTCCATGTACCTGCAGATATTTGCAGGTATCTTTGTTATTGGGAAATTGATTCGTGTGAATGGTGGCTTAATTACATGTGTGGGTCGCTATGGTAATGCTTATGAAACAAGATACATTTCTTAAGCCTGGAATACTGAGCTCCGAAGTGTACGTAAAATCCTGTTCTGGTAGCAGAGTCTACTTGCCTGTTCGTGGTAGAGAATTCTTTCGTAATCAGCTCCATGCTGAATTTGAAATCATTAATCTATTATAATGTTAAACTGCATCGATAGAAAATAACGTGGTTACTGACAAAAGCGTTCAGTGTACTTTAGAATAATTTTTTCGTTCTTTTTACGTGATTTAAGCCTCTGTCAGATACCTCAGCAGAAGTAGTTTGTGAAAATGGTTGCTGTATCAGAAAAGACAGAAAATAAATATGGAATGCCTAAGGATTGTGCTTCTGGTGCAGGGTGATTGAATGGGATTTCGTGACCATCATTAACGGAGGCAGTAACAAACTAATAGTCGTTGCATTATCTTTTTTTTTTTTCTTACAGAATGATGTTAGAGTCAAATTTGAGCATCGAGGTGAAAAAAGGTAAGGGGGGAACACAGGAAAAAGGCTTGTCTTTCAATTATTTACAGAATTCTCTTGGAATCCTGTGATAACTTTTCAAAGAAACTGTTCAAAGTGTTTCAGACATCTGAGTGTGTTTGGTTTGAGCTTGAATTTAATATTGATATGAACACAATTTAAGGAGAATTAATATGTTTAAAATGTGGGCTCCAAGTATACATACACGCAGAAGTATCTTACCCTATCTATGTCCCATGTAATATCCTTTATTTGTCTATCCTTCAGATAGAATTTGTAGCCTAGGACAATTACTGAATTCATTAGCATAGATCTTAAATACAAGTCGACTAGCAAATAATTCCTTTTCCTGCCTCGTGTGTCATAAATGCACGATCATGCGTTGTTGCTGTAACATGCAGAGTAAGAAGCTTAGATCTCAAAGCTCAGTATTGGATTGTACTTTGGAGGAGCCAATCTGAGAATTGTAATAGGGAATTATATTAGAATTTATAATTAGACTGTTTTAGTTGACAATTTTGAATATTCACTTAAAATTTGTTTTCATTTCGTGTACGAGAGGTGAATGATGTACATATTTAGAGGATACAGACATCTGTCTCTATGTAGCTCTACTCTGATGGCTGCCCAAAAGCTTTTACGGAAGTCACTCAACAGTGCTGTGTGCAACTGGTTTGTGGACAACTCATTTTGTCTGTGTCTTCCTGAAATCATAAACTTCCGTTGTACCAGAGAAAAATGGTTCTAGGACAGGTTATAAGATCTTTCAAAATACCCAGTGAAAAAGGAAATAATATCCTGGTCACACTGTCAGTAGAAATAGTAAATTCCTTAAGTAAAGATGGCTTCAGATAAAACCTGTGCTGCTGCTTGGGAGCCCTTCGTGGGGTGTGAATACTGGCAGATACTAGGCGTTAACATTCTTCAGCTTCTTTCTATCGCTCTTCTGGGTGTCATCTAATGCTGCATCGGTGATGGTCCAGTGCTATAAGTGATTTGGAGGAAATAAGTCTTTCCAAGGGCTTTGGAAACTAAGGACACTTTTACCTAGCAGTTGCTGGTGAAGGAAGCGAAAGCATGAATTTAAGACAGAACTGTTTATTCGCTGCCAGTGCATTTTTGTAGTTTATCCTAATTCCCTTTCACAGTGGACTAGGTTAATCAATTCAGTATGAATACAAGCATAAGGGGAGTCTGTGGGCAGATGCCTTTCCCCAGCTTTCGTGCTGCTGGGCCTAACTCTGTTTCAGGCTGGCCCGAGTGACTTGGGCCTGCTTGCCCAGGTCACTGGGCAGCCCAGGATCTTTGCTCAGCATGCATTATAATATTTTTGTTGCCCGAACATGTAGGTCTAAAGATAAAATAATGAAGTGGTGCAAGACAAATATGTTACGCAATGGCTTTCTTACTACTTCTTAAAAAGGGAAGTGGAAAAGAGAAGTGATTCCAGAGTTTCTTTCAGTAGTGAATGTGGCACTGTACCACGGAGTGTGCACTGCAATGGGCAGAGTTCCAGGCTTGCTAAACAGTTTGTTAATTACAGTGAAAATGGGTGTTGGTTTTTATTTTTTAAGATTTTTTTTTTTCCCCAAAGAATTTTAACTGCAAGTGGCCTGGCTTCCAGCCTCATAGCAGTGAGAAATATTGTCCCATAATCAGTGTTCCAATAGAAATATTGGCAAAACTGGCCAGTACTCTGGCCTGTACTCTGCTCTTGTGAGACCACACCTGGAGTATTGTGTCCAGCTGTGGAACCCTCAACATCGGAAGGATACAGACCGGTTGGAGTGAGTCCAGAAGAGGCCACCAAGATGCTCAGAGGGCTGGAGCACCTCTGCTATGATGAAAGGCTGAGAGAGTTGGGCTTGTTCAGCCTGGAGAAGAGAAGGCTCCAGGGAGACCTTATAGCACCTTCCGGTACCTAAAGGGGCTACAAGGAAGCTGAGGGAGACTTTTTACAAGGGCCTGTAGTGACAAGACAAGGGGTAACGGGTTTAAATTGAAAGTGGGGAGGTTTAGATTGGGTATCAGGAAGAGCTTCTTCCCAGGGAGGGTGATGAGGCACTGGAACAGGTTGCCTGGAGAAGCTGTGGATGCCCCATCCCTGGAAATGTTCAAGGCCAGGCTGGATGAGGCTGTGAGCAACCTGGTCTAGTGGAAGGTGTCCCTGCCCATGGCAGGGGGGTTGGAACTAGGTGAGCTTTAAGGTCCCTTCCAACCCTAACTATTCTATGATTCTGTGATTCTAAAAGTGACAGTTATCCTGTGCTAATTTTTCTGCTTCACAAAATATGAGTGCTGTTTCTCTTTTGTATGTGAATGTACCTGACTAGCTTCGTCTCTTCTCAAAACTTTGTTTAATGGTGTTGTTACCATTAAAGACTTCCGTGCAGTCAAGGATCAGTCAGAGGCAGTTTGGGGTATTTGGTTTGAGACGTTCAGCTAAAGGGAAAGCTGAGTCGCTGACCTACTGCTGCACCATTCGTACAGGAGCACGCTTGAAGCACAGTCAGTAACGGACTCGGCAGTTTGAGCGTGCAATTGATGATGGTCAGGATGGTGACATTCGGTTACCTTCCTCGGATAAAATAGTCCTCTGGATTCCCAAAAATGGGACTGTAGGAGTAATTATTTTCTGACACTTAGGGTGGTCAGCCTGTGGTACCCCATTGTCTGTTTTCTGAAGTAGAAAATTTCACTAGTTTTTAAGAATTTGCCTCTGGAATGTACGCATACAGAGCATTGGGTAAAGAAGGAATCCATATGCAAGCAAGTAAAATAGTCATCATGAGGTCTGATTTCATGTGTGATTGTCCCCTAACTTCTTCACTACTTTTCTCTCATTTTAATGACTCAGAATATGGAGGACAGTGAATAAAACGATGGTTCTTATGGTCTTCTCAGTAATAAATTTAATTCTAAGAGTTTTAAGTAATGAGTTGTCAGATTTTCATGAGTAATGGACAAAAATTCTTTGTAACTTAAATTGTGTTTCAGGATCCTGCAATTACCAAGGCCTGTTAAACTTGAAGATCTTGCAGCTAAAGCTAAAATTGCTTTTGGACAGACTATGGATTTACATTACAGCAATAATGAGGTAAATATTCTAATTCTCAGTGACTTACACTTCAATTCTCAAATATATGGGGCTTGTCTAAATTGGGATAGGCAGGAGATGTATGAAGTGTTTTATGAGGAGAATCATATCTTAATAAATCATGTCTCAGACTTGACTGGGAATGGGTAAATTGCCTTCCTGCTCTGCCACAGGACTGTTGCGTGATGTTGGGAAAGTCTTTACCTCCTTGTGCTTTGTCGTGTTTGTAAATATGAAATAACACTTATTCTTTCTTGGACACTTTTTCTTTAAGGATCAATGTTGTTATGTAATTGCTAGAATATTGCATTGAGTCACGTTTAGGTTGGAGAACTGGGCTTAACTGTTGCTTCTCCTTAAGAGACCAGTTCACGAAGTTTTCCTGGGAACAGTGCTAGCACCGACAACACGTTTAGGCCTGTGCAAGGTTACTTCCAGCTTTCCTTTAGAAGTAGAGATGTAGTTATTAGTAGGAAATACATTCACAGATGCAGGATCAATTCTTAGGAGTTAACTCTGGGGTTTGCCTTGAGTCAGCAAAGTGCATGGAGGATTATCCGTGTGCAGGGTTAAGCACAACATAATTGCTCACGCTAACCTGCATCTTTGCAGAAGAAAATGCCTGTAATTGCTGTTTGTTGGTTACTTGCTGCCTTACAAGGCACCTCTGTGAAACTGATCCTCAAAACCAAGATTTCCTACAGAAAGCTTTTGGAGATTAGGAAGGTCTGAAGAAATGGCCATTCGTGATGCTTTAGCCTCGACTCCTTTCTCTGATAGACTTCCAGGCATTTGAGCAGGATTTCTGGTTGTCCTGTTCTGCTCTAGCTGGCAAATCATCCCATCACCTTTCAGAAATGTGATGGTAATAACCTGTCATTAGCAATAAAACTGCAGCTTAAAATGAAGAATATGCTTATTTGTTATCAAGACCTTCATCCCTCATTCTGTTTTCTTTTTGTATAAAAATACTGTATTTAAACTGATGTTGTATTTGAGCATCACTCGCTGAGGCTGTTTACATGCAGAATAGATTTTTTTTTAAAAAAAGTTGTTTTGCAGTGTTAATTTGTTACAAGCAGAGGTTGTAATTTACACTCCTGAAACATAAGCCCAATTTTAATTGCTACAGAACTCAGATCTCAAGTGTATTTAACAGCATATAACTTTTTGTGCTAAAGATACAGGTATGCCAGTTCTCATTAAGTAGATCCAAGTAGATTCTAGTGAGGGCTACAGTTGTTCCATGGGGAGAACTTCAATTCTGATGTTCAGTGGAGAAATTCTGTTACTGATACAACGTCAAATAAATATAGTGGTAATATTTTGAGACAGAAAAATGTGATTTGTGTGCTACAAAATAGGATTTATTTTTATTATACACTTACACTGATTTAGGCGATGGCAAATGCGTTGACGCTGTTGCACATTTCCCTGAAACCTGTAGGATATTAAGCTGTACATGAGCAAAATGGTTGCTCCTTCATTGTGAAGGTTTGTTCCACTATGCTGTACCTATCAAAGGCATCTGAAGGATGAGTTAAGGTCGAACTTCAGGCATTGTGGTGGTAACTTGAGGCATCATTCACTAAATTTTATTTTCAACTTCTTTGGAATGAAAGGATAGATAGCATCAGTTTATTTCTGTCTCTGCGTTTGACTTCCTCATTTCTTCCTTGTGTCCTGTTTAAGACATCTTTTTCTTTTTTACCCTTTTTGTAGCTTGTAATTCCATTAACCACACAGGATGACCTGGACAAAGCTGTTGAGCTGCTTGACCGTAGTGTTCATATGAAGAGCCTCAAGATTTTACTTGTAATACACGGAAACACACAGGTATGAGTTGACACTGTAGTGTAGGTCTGTAGTGACAGGACAAGGGGTAATGGGTTTAAATTGAAAGTGGGGAGGGTTAGATTAGATATCAGGAAGAAGTTTTTCACGGAGAGGGTGGTGAGGCACTGGAACAGGTTGCCCAGAGAAGCTGTGGATGCCCCATCCCTGGATGTCTTCAAGGCCAGGCTGGATGAGGCTTTGAGCAACCTGGTCTAGTGGAAGGTGTCCCTGCCCATGGCAGGGGGGTTGGAACTAGATGATCTTTCAGGTCCCTGCCAACCCAAACCATTCTGTGATTCTATGATTTTGTATTGACTTGGTTTTAACTTTTTCCTAGATCCATTCCTCTCTTCTATCACTGTAGGGGGGGGCAAAAGAAGTGTTCCTTACTAGGATGATGATGTGATACCAGTTTGAGAATCACATAGGATTTGAAGTGACTCTAGTTATTTAATTGTTCTTTAAGTCCTGTGCTGGTGACGCTCCTTTGTGACAAGTTAAATGTTTGTTGTAGCAATTGGTGGCAGTGGGCTGTAGGCTAAATGCTGAGTTATTTTGGTATTACCTGTCACACCACAGCCATGATATTGACAGCATTTGTATTTGTGGTGGTGGTGTTAAATACTGAGAATGAGCTGCTAAAATAGATTAATAGAAATGGGTGAGTTTCTTTTCGCCTCCTTGAAAAAAAGCAATGTGTTGCACAAAGACTTTAAAAGCTCGTGAAGTATTTTCAGTGTCAGGAGTATAAAGTACTAATGGTGGTTTGTAATACACATTTTCAGTCGCCCAGTGTAAATAACTTGGAGCCCTTGCCCTCCCTGGAAGATTCGGACAACACAGTGTTTGTGGCAGACAGAAAAAGGCGGCTGTCTGTAATAGGTAAGATGCGTATTTCGATAGCTTTCATTGTAAAACCTTTTCTAGTATTTTCTTCTTGAAGAACTTGCTCTCAGCACAGACTGTTTGAATTTCTCTTATCAGTGGCTCATTGTACTATAGATTCTGTATTTGAGTATTTTGAATTTTAAGTCAGAGTTGGCCTAAATATATATTGTACAGAAATGTGACAAAAAAAAAAGTAGAGATCAGTAAAGCTATGTGGAATTATTTGTGGTAACTGATGGGTGTCCTAAAAAATTGATGTTGGTATTCCCCTTCATTTTCAGATACAGGAATGAGTTACTGAAGAATGTCTGTTTACATGGCAGTGCATTTCCTTGCTCAGTTTAGAACTCCCATAATTTTTAATCTCAGTGCGTGCACATTTGTTTAAGAAACTTATTGTGGCATTGATATAACCTTTTTGCCTATTCATTTTTAAAGTTGATGTGATGTTAACTTCCAAATTTAATCATGGATCTAGAAAGCTTAATGAATGTTTTTTCAGACAACTAATATACAATTAATTTATTAGGACTAGAAGTATTCGTGGTTTTGCAGATGCGATATCGTACAACAAAAACCTGAAATTCTCCAGAGTGGAAAGGATTAGTTGACATAGGTGGAAGGGTTCGGATTTTTTTTTTTGCTTCAAAAAAAGAAATTTCCCTAGCTGGATATGTAGGCAAATTAAATTTGTGTTCCTATATAAAGAAAATTCCTTTTGATACCATCAAGGCAACCCTGGTGCAAGTTTTTCCTTATTCCCGGATGCCAGATTTTAAATGCTGCTCCTAAGTCTTGAATTGCATAGGCATTGGTGAAATTTCTAAAGCAAGAAGCGATCCAGGCAGGCTCAGTGCCTCTGGAGCATTGGAATAAAGCCCCTGGATTCTGGGTTAGCGAAGAGACTCTGACTGGCCCTTTTCTTTCAAAGGTTCTAATACTCGTGACCGGAGTTCACCTCCCCCTGGATACATTCCAGATGAGCTGCATCAGGTGGCCCGAAATGGATCCTTCACCAGTATCAACAGTGAGGGTGAATTCATTCCAGAAAGTATGGATCAGGTATGTGTGTTTCGTTATAGATAACATTTTTGGTTAGATTGGTTTGTGAAATACTGCTGCTCAAGAAGGGTATGGAACTGTAGGAAAGAACTGCTAAAGAAATAGTGAGAACCCTAGAAAACATGATCTGTGAGAGAACATTAAAGTAATTGTGGTGGTTGAGTTTTGTAGAACCTATTTTTTCTCTGTCCGTCTGTTCAGTTACTTAAATATGGTGCTACAAGGAGAAAGATAATATTCTTCATTTCCGTGATACTGAGTGAGGTAGTGATGGATATAAATTACAGCAAGAGATGTCCACACTAGACAGCACAACCCCCCCTCGTTTTAATGAGAAGAACATGTAAGCAAGAGCACTTTTGTAACTTTTGTAACCTTCCCAGGGGAAAGAGGGGGTTTTAAAGAAAAGTTTGGATCTGTCAGAATTATTTGGACTCGGTTGATACTGTGTTTGGGTAGAGGCAAGGGGATGGCAATGGGCCTGGTATAAATAAGCTTTGAAATAATTTCCGTAGTCACGTTTTTGTGGGGAGGGTCACAAATGTATTCTGTGTTATTCTCCTTATTCACCTGCTTGATTGGTGTGGGCTGTCAGCATACTTAGCATGAATAAAGATCCTGCTCTCTGAATATCGAAATTGCCCTTAAAAACAGCAGGAAAAGTCGGAGGAGGGTAATGGCTCAGAAAACTGGCAGTGGACAAGGAGATATTCTAAGGAAGAGGAAAAATAATGCTGCTTACCGAATCACTTCAAGTTCTTGTTGACATTGGCACCGCGTTCACAAATGGCAAGAGGCAGTGGTTTTTATGAGCTGGCTAAATAAGAGACAGATGATAGAATAAAAATAGAGGCAGAGAGATTGTGCAACTTGTTGCACAATTTTGATGGCTGAGCTGGGAATAGGGACTGAATCTTCCTGTTTCCCACCCAGGGTGCTATGCGTTATCACAGCCTTGTGGTCGGATCTGGCCAGGGCCAGGATTCATTCAGTGAAATGATGACTTTTGGCTTGGGCAAAGTAATATTTGGTCACTGACTGGTCAAACAGACAGATGGTCTCCAAGGGCCGGGATGTCCTTTCACTCCAGAGAAACACGTAACCTGTCAAGTTACCGCTGCTGCGCAAGCTGCCAGCAGGGTTTAAAGGCAGAATTGCACTTTCCTAGGAAGCCGGGTTAGTTCAGCCTAAGCAGCCTCAAGGGCCAGGTTGGGATGTTGGGAACTCGCAACTGTTTGCTCCCTTCCCTCTAAATTGCCGCATCACCTTGGCATGTGTTGACCGTGCTGCCTGCCTCTGTCACAGCCTGCCCCACAGACTGGAGGGGAATTTGGGAGCAGAGGTCTGTGCTCTGCTCTGCTCTCCTGTTGATCTGCCTGAGCACGGCTCCTCGTGCTGACAGCAGACCCAACACTACAGAAGAGATGATGGGTTGGGTAGCAGCGGCCACGGTCTGCTAACTGGAGCACACTGTGTTAGTTACAGAGGTGATTAATCTGGCAGCAGATGGGCTTCTTTCCCCTCTCATCACTCAACGTCCTAGCCACTGTTTCTTTCTGTCTTTGATTGGTGATTGGCAAAGTATGTGCCCAGCACCTTTAGGATGCAGCACAGACCATAAAAATTGGAGAGGCCACTGCTGTACTTAGAGCAAAAGACTGGCATCCCATTCATAGAAAATAATAGATGTGTTATACCAAACCAAACTATTGCAGGAAGGAGCTCATTTTAAGGTAACAAGTGGGCTTTCCACTCTGTTTTTGAATGGCAGACTGGTAAAATTGTCACATTTGCTAATTCAAAATTTAGATTCTGCTTCCACTTTTGAAAAATAAATGTGTAAAACTTTGCAAATCGCTTTACAGCAAAAGAGGAGGGAGGGATGTTTCCTGTAATTATGCTTTAAGGGTGTTGGTGCAAGAGAAACAAAACTGTCAGCCAGTAGAAATGGATGGTAGTCAGGAGGATGCTCTTCCTGACCGCTTCAAGCAACAGCGAAGGGTGCCGATGGTTACTTTCATTATGTAATAGATCTGGCTGAGATAGCTCTGTGACTTCCTCAGGGTGACACGCAGCAGGGTTCTCACAGCTCACCAGCATTGATGACTGGGTTGTCAGAAGTGTTTTAGGGGGAAAAAAAAAAATCTGTCTTTGGTGGTTTTGTAAACTCTAGTTTCAGGTGAAAGTTTATTTTACTTGAAACAGGATTTTGGGTTGGGTGAAAAGGGAACCTGTTGATAAATTTTATGCATTCTCCCTCTTCTTCCTTCCATTTTCTCTTCAGTCCTATTTAAAATTCTGCGTAACTCCTTCGGAGTCTTAACTGGAGAGAAATGGTTGGAAGTTTCTTAGAGTATTTGGTTTTAGCTGTTTTCTGTGATTGTAGTTGGCCAAACTTAAAGCACTACAGAGATTGTATAAATTGCATTCATCTCAATCTGTGTCATCTTTGAGATTTTTTTCCTTTGATGACAAAACCCACAGGTTGTTTTTGCAACTCTCAGCTTTTTGTCCTTTAGAGGCCTTATTTTTGTTGCTCTGTTAAGCTACTCATGCCAGTATTGATAGGGTGTTAAGAGGCAGTGGCATATACCAGGGCAGTGTAGGGGTGCAGCTCGTTGGGCGCAAAGCGTGATGCAGGATTAAATACCCTAACTATATTCTAGTAAAATGTGAGAATTCAGGAAAAAAGATACAATGCAGGTTCAACTGTGGCAGCTAACTTTTCTCTAGCAATTAGTATTTCTGGTTTGGTTATGTTTTTATTAGGCGTTTTCAAAGCAGACATTTTCAAGCATTTCAAAACCAAAAAATTGAACCTGTTGGTCATTCTCTGCCTGTTATTCATTAGATGCTGGACCCGCTGTCGTTGAGCAGTCCTGAGAACTCTGGCTCGGGAAGCTGTCCTTCACTTGACAGCCCTTTAGATGGGTAAGAATTACTTACATTCGTTATTTGCCTTTATTAGATTACATAAGGTATCAGTTGTAACGTAACAGCCACAGCTATTACTGAACGACTTCCAGAAATTCCTCTGTAAGTTACAGAACGTTTATAAAAGCTCATTGAAACTGAATTGCTTACTAATGTACGGAAGATGAAGTAGTTTTTTATTACAATTTGCATTTGAAACACAAAAATTTAGACTTCAGATCCTACAAAAATGCACTGTAGATTTTTACTGGATTTTGCCAGTCTTGCACATGTGAAGTGTATTCCCTGGCAGCGAGCAGCCCCTTCAGATTTGCGTTTCTTAGGTACTGCTGTATGAAGTAAGCTTCTCTTCTCCAAGGTGGAGGGCACTCAGTTTAAGGAGGAGGGTAGAATCATTTGAAGACTTCAACAGACTGTCCCCTCCTTTCCTCTGCAATTGCTGTCCGTTCCTCTCGCCTTGTTCCCGTTGCAGACTTCCCACTTACTTTTCCTTGTGTAAGCCTGTCGGTTAGCAGGAGGCCGTGTGTACTCTGCTGGGTCTGGAGATGTGTTTGCTTGATCTGTTAGGAAACTTGTGTGTGTTGAGGGTCCCGGTCCGCAGTTTCTCAGCCACCAGCGTAGCCAAACAAACGTACTCCTGCTTGACTTATGGTTTGTCAGACCAATCACCATGGGTCTTATGGTGGTCAGATTTGCTACTCGTTCATTTGGAACTGCTATACAAGTAATACTGCTAGTTAAATATTTTATAGGTAGAAAGGCAAAGAGTTGGCAGTCATTGCTGTGGTGATTAACCAGAGCTATAGTATTGCATAGTACCATTTCATTTCAGAATATGTGATTTGATTTCACAAATGCATGTGGTCTAACAAACACATTTTTGAGTAAAATAAGGAGAGTTTCCATTTCACAAGCAAGGAAACAGTAGACATGGATAGTACCTTGTGGTTAGAGTGTGATGGGTTATACACAGAATGTTTAATGTAGCTACATAGGATAGAAATTCTACCACACACCAAATTTTTACTTTTTACAAAGCAATTGTAATTCGACTCATCTTTCTTCTTCAAAGCTGCTTTTGGTTGGTTTTTATTTACTTCATTTATCACCTCTACTTAGTTTGTTTTCCTTTTTTTTTTTTTTTTTTTTTATTCAAATATTTCCTATGAGATGTAGGTTTTGACTCCATTTAGCTTCTGTTCCCCATTAGAGAAATTCTTACCAGAAAAAGGAGGACACTGTTTTGGTATGTTTATGGAAATGTACTGTAATTGGTTGCTCTGACTGGCAACCCCACCCATTCCTTTTGGTGGCTGGGAGTTACATACCAACTGTAGGTAAGAAACAACGTGATCATCTAAGAACCAAAAAATTCTTCATCATTCTATAACTCAGTAAAATTACTCTTCATCCTATGACTTTCATGGAGAGAAGAGGGAATATTTAGAGATGTTAAAAGGTTCCCAGTTTCTTTGGTGACATTTCCTCATGAGTTTTTGTAGGCTGGGTAAGAGGTTTTGCCAGTCTGTAAACCTTTGTGTGTAGCCATCAATGTGTTCAACGTAACAGCACATCTTTGTGGCTTCACTTGTGATAATTCACATTTTTACTAATATCTTTGCTCATTAACAGCATCTGTTGCTTTCTTACACCATTAAGCTCAATAAGCATGTTTTTCCATCGTTACTCATCTTGAATTGTTATTGACACCCATTAGATTTGAGTGTCAAAATTGGTTTCCATGTTTGTAAACCAGTGCAGCAACTTGTATAGCAATAACTTTTCACCAATTATGAGGTGAATTGTGAGGCAGCAAGATTAAATGTTTAAGCACTAGATCAACAGCAGGTTTTCGATGCTGTATGTTTTTACACTTCCAGAGACAACTATCCCAAATCTCGGATGCCAAGAGCACAGAGCTATCCAGATAATCATCAGGAATTCTCAGGTAGGCCAAAACTGCTGGACGTACTAGCTTTCCAGAACTCTTCCTCTTGTAAATAATAGAGCGTAGAAGGGAAACTCACACCGAGGGGTATTATCTGAGACGAACTTAATATGGTGGGAGAAAACAGAGCAACAAAATCCAGTCCAAATGCACACAGTAACAGACACAATGAAATGTAAGATCTTCCAAATGTTTTCTTCTGGATTATTGTGTGTAACACCACTGTTGGTGGGCATAGCATAGCTTAGCTGTGTCTTTGGAAAGAACAAACGATGCCGTGGATAGGGCCACGCAACGATGCGTTCATCTGGACTGTAGTTGCCACCTCGAAGTTGGCGTGTGACCTTGGTTAATTTATTTAATTTTGGAGTGTTGTGGTCTAACTCCAGCAGCACCACACAACCGCTCACTCACTCCCCATGGTGGGGTGGGGGAGAGAATCAGACGGGTCGAAGTGGGAAAAGTCATGAGTTAAGGCAGCTCAATAGGTAAAGCAAGAGCTGTGCATGCAAGCAAAGCAAGTCGAGGGTCTCATTCACTACGCTCCGTCGGCAGGCAGATGTCCAGCCATTGCCAGGAAAGCCGTGCTTCATTACACCCAGCGGTTACCTGGGAAGACAAAGGCCCTAACTCTGGACATCATTCCTTCCTCCTTCCTTCTCCCAGCTTTTGCTGCTGAGCACAACCTCATGTGGTGTGGAACACCCCTTTGGTCAGTTGGGCTCAGCTGTCCCAGCTGTGTCCCCTCGCACCTTCCTGTGCACCCCCCACCTACTTGCTGGTGGGGTGAGAGAAAACCAAAAGGAAACCAAACCCCTTGATGCTGTCTCAGCGCTGTTCAGCAGTAACATCCCTGTGTTGTCAGCACCACCGTGAGCACAAGTCAGCATAGCCCTGTAGCAGCTCCGGTGAAGAGAATTAACTCCACCAGCCAAAACCAGCACAGGAGCCTTTGTTTTCTCCTGTGTAAAATGAGGGTGGCTTTGAAGTGCTCATGACTCATGTCACTGAAAGCAGCACCAAGTGGAAGGGTGGCGGAGAAGTGTGTGCTGTGCCTATCAGCTCCTCATCACCACTGGCGTTGTCTTCATATGATCCTTTGGCTCGGATCCAAGTTGTGTGTGGTTTGGGACACACAGTGCAGTGGGAACCTTGGAAGTGCTTTGAAGTGTCTCTCCTGGACAGAATTGCCTTGCTACAGAATTCTGCTGTGGAACGATAATGAGCTTCCAGCGAATCTGGTGTGTTTTGTGGGTTTTGGTTTAAAGCTTCCTTTTACGTTTTGTTCATGAAGCTTTACCCAGGTAACTGGTGGTGTGGGTTTTTTTTCTTTTAAAGATTCCAGAATGTCTAACAGATTGCACCACTTCAAAATGAGAAGAAAGCTAGAATTATGCGTAAGGAATAGTTAGGTGGCAGAGATAATACCAAAAAAAGTTGGAAATATGAGAAATTAGTTTGCCTTTGGTCATCTTAATCTAGGTTACTTGTGTGTGTTTATTACAGCTGCTTTTCTGATGACCTTGCAATTTTTTTTTCCCCGATGAGATGCTCTGGTATTTTAACAGAGGGACAGACAGCAGTCACTAATTCCTATTCAGTATTTATTCCCGTGATTTGCTGTGTAACAAAACCAGGATAGGCTACAGGGTCAGAAAACATGTCCGCCTGGCCTGGTCTTCTCTCCTGCAGCACACAGCACCAGGCTCCCACCGTGAAGTGTCTAACATTCCCTCCTCGTGGTGTATTCAGAGTCATGTGTGGCTTAAGGGCCCTGCAAATGCAAGGTGGTGTTCTGTGATTTGATGGAACATTTTTTTCTTCCACAAGCTTTTCCAGTCCCTGTTTCAACTAGTGTAAACTTCTTTCCGTATCAGCAGTATGTTGTGACAAGGGATTGTGCAACTTCCTGTGTTTTATGGAGAAGTGTGCCCTTTGTGATTCTTTTTTGTGACAGACCTCTTTGTCTCCCTTTGACCTATCCTTTCCTAGCCTCTAGCGGTCTGCATTCCTTACGGAGAAGCAATTTTTGTATCTCATCATCTCTGCACTTTTAAATCTTTTCTAGTTTTACTAAATCCTTTGAGACGAAGTAGACCAAAACTTTGTTCAGTAGATCTTCGTGACATACAGCGTTTAATTTGCTCCTTAGCCAGAGAGTTCAGGTGCTGCTTTATTGGAACTCTGTCGCAGTCCTTTACACCAGCCTGCATTGACTTTCACCTGCCGTTTTCGCATCCGCTCTCGCAGACTCTTAAGGGCTTTCTGTATTTCCTCTGCGGGCTTCGTTTCTCCAAATGGTCTTGCCACCTCCCTACTCATCATTCTGTACGGAGAACTCGTGCATCATTAAACTGCGTGAGTTGTAGCCCAGATTCCCGTGCAGCTGTTGACCATGTACTCCCATCCTGTGTACTTTTCTAACCGCTTACTCATGCGTGAGGGACTTCTCCCTTTATCTTATGAAGACTTCAGTAGTCTTTAGAAGAGGACCTATTAAATGTGTATTAGTAATCCGACCTGTGTTGACTCATTTGCCAATTTTTCATATTCATGCATCTTTAAATTTTATTCTTTGTAATAGTTTCTGCCAATTTTCCTGGTGAAGTGTAATTTCCTAGAATTCCTCTAGAAACTATTTTTAAAACTGGAGTATTTGAGTGTGCTGCAGTCCTCTGACATTCTTGTAAGCAAGTGGTTACAAACCGCTTGAGCTACTGAATTCTTGGTTCTTTGGAACTCTTGACTCAATGTCCTTGTAGTTTGTGGGATTTGTTAGGTCCTTGGCTTTTGTTCTATAGTCTTTTTTGCTCTGGTGCTTCAACTAGAAGCAGATCCTCTGGTATGTTCCTCCATGTTTAAGTTTATAATACCAAACTGATTAATTTAATATGCTATTGACACATTTTAAATTGCGAACTGTATCTTTTTATTTTCTAGTCGAGTATGATATCCCGATATTTGAGAAATTTGGAAAGGGGGGGACCTATCCCCGAAGATACCATATTTCATATCATCAGCAAGACTACAATGATGGTAAGTGTGAATACTGCAAGGGTTCTGCTTTGTCAATCTGATTTTTCTCTCCTTAAAAAGGGAAGAAGAAAATTTAGATTGTAACATCTCAGTGAGTGAAAGTGTTAGAGAAATTGGAAGCTTAATTTCTTTCCCCAGACTCACTTGCTAAACTTCTAATGATTGCTAGAGCTGCTGAGCAGTCTTGCCTCTGGTAAAATTAAGGATTACAGAATTCATGACTCATAGGCACAGCGATGAAAATGTTCTCTGCCTTTGGCATCCAGTGGAAGCTTTTGACCTTTGTGACCTTTTTCTACCCAAAGTGGGCATGTGGCTTAGTTTGTCATTTCTTGTTTTGCTTAAAAAAAACCAAATACAGTGGAGGTCCTGTTGACAGTTTCTCGGGTTAAAAGAGTAAATAAAGTTGAAGAGCAGTAATTTGGACCGAGAATTAACAATTAGCTGGTGGAATCAATTGTTGAATGCAAGGTAGCACCTGCTGATGTGGCCAAAAAACTGATTAGAACAGTTGTAACACTGATGTGAATTCAACCCACGTTAAATTTCCGAAGGAAGGAAAGAGGGCGGCTGAAGGATTGTCTGACTTGAGGGAGTGTCAAGCACTACTTGTGAAGTGTTAAGAAGAAACGTCTCCAAAGACCAGATGGTTTCATTTGCAGCATGGAATGAGCACAGCAAATAGAATTCTGTTGCAGAAATACCAAATCGAAGGACTCCAAGGCAGCTTCCGGCATGCCCTTGCTCTAAGGCAAGAGTAAAGGGGCACAGATCCGATGTGCTGACATTTAAGTGAACTCTAAATTGACTTGAGGAGGAGGGATGATAGTTTTCTTTAGGTAACTAACTTCTGAGATAGAAGACAGAAGTGGTAAGATAAGCTAACTCATTTTCCCTGCAAATGAAAGTAGTAACTCATTACTCCCTTCTAACACAGTGAAAAATGGGTCACTGCCCATATATAACACTGTCACACGCACATCTGTGTTCTCAGTTTGCTTCTTCAAGCCGTAAGCCTCACCTCAGACACTTTTGCAAGTCTCTGTTTTGGTTGGTTTTGGTTGTGCTGTGGTTTTTCCCATGCACACCCCCCTCCCCCTGGGTCTGTTCTCCATTCTTGAAGTGCCCAGAGCTCCATGGAGTACTCTGGCTGAGGCTTGCTTTTCCCAGGGCCGCTTTATAACTTCAGGTGTAACCAGGACTCTACCTAACAGCCATATTAATGCATTCTGGAACGACGCTTCAGCTTCTGTCACCGTACTGGCTGCTGTTCAGGCTGTGGTCTGTTACAGCTCCCGTACCCTTTTCTCTGTGACTGCTAGCCAGCCATCTGTGAGCACTTTGGGGTTTCTGCCTTTGACTGCTCTTTAAGGATGTATGCTGTGCTTCCTTACGGAATGTAACCTTGTTGATTTCTGAATCATCTCCAACTTACTCATATCATTGTGGATTTTGATTTGTATCTTTAAACGGGCTTCCAGTCACACTTAACTTGGTGTCCCCTGCAGTATTTCAGTCTGTTGTGTTCCACCATAGACACACTGTCAGTGAAAGTGGTGTCTGGACGTGGGCTGAAGGTAAACTGCTGTGGGTGTCCACTTACATTATCCTCCCGTTTGAGAAATCACTCCTCACTGCTCTGAGTCTGTCTTGGGTGGGCTCTACGTAGTGCCTGTGCAACTCTTCACTACTTAGTTTCTGAGAATGTCCCAGTGAAATGGGGAAATTGGATTAGCTGCATGTGACAAACCAATTATGGCGGGTTTATCACCTTATTATCTTCTCAGTGGTATACAAAACTGCTTAATAATTTGTTTGCCTATCTGTCTTGGAATTGAAATTGGCTAGTCTATAAATCTGAGTCTGCTTTTCCAAAGATATTTTAACTGCCTCCTTCGGTCCCCTGGGAACTCCTTCTCCAGTGTAATACCTGATGAATCAGAGACTCCTTTGGCTATTTTTGAATTCTGTAGGATGAAACTTCATCAAGCTATGCTGACCTCAAAATGATGGTGTTATCTAAATATACATGAGTTGTGTTAGTCATTGTATTGTAATGAACCTTTTTCAAGATTAGTGCCTTTTTTTTTTTTTTTATTCTAATGCTGTAGCCATCTCTGAATTATGCTGTGTTGGTGACTTTTTTTTTTTAGTATTTTTTGTGGTCGTCCTGTTGATTTCCATGTGTAGATCCTTTTCTGCCTTCAATTCTCACTAGTTTACAGGATGAAGATGCCAGCCTGGGCACCACGGTGATGTAAACATCTCTCTTGCTTTCCTATTTACCAGAAATTTGATATTCACACCTTGATAGAGCACTGAAAGTAGAGGCAGGGCATTTTCCTCTCTCCTTTCACAGCCCTGCAGGTTTCTGAAGCACATCAGTCACATTTCAGAGCAGTTCCAGAGTGTCTGGTCCCAGGTTTTGGTTGCTTAAACTAGGTTTTGTTTTCGACGTAATCCTTACATACCTCTGTGATGAATGTTTGTTTTCTTCCAAGTGGAAAGTAAACCAGTGAATTTCACGATGGTTATATCACATCATGGGCTGCGGAAGATTGGAGCGACGTTACAGGGCACTCATAAAGCATTTGCATATGCAGCCTACGTGGCGGCATTTCCTGTAGTGTAACAGTGATATGTTGTGTATCGTTGAAGGCCGTAAAACTTTTCCAAGAGCCAGAAGGACTCAGGGGAACACCTTCCGCTCACCGGTTAGTTTCAGTCCCACCGACTCGCTGAGCACCAGTAGTGGAAGCAGCGTCTTTACACCGGAATATGAAGACAACCGAATGAGGAGGAGGGGAAGCGACATAGACAATCCTACCTTGTCAGTCATGGACATCAGCCCTCCCAGCCGCTGTAAGTTGAGGCAGTTTGTGACCTCCGCTGTAAAACTCTCTTGGCTTTCAAGTATGTCATGACAGAGCTGAGCTTGCCATCGAAGTACATGCAGTTGCATACGGTGGGCTTCTCTCTCTGTAGGAAAAGTCAGGACTCTGCTTAGCTGTTTTTTCATTGCTTACTGTGCCAACCTTCATGTAGATTTTCACATGGAATTTACATCTGTGATAACAAAATGCTGTAAAGTACTGTGTCCAGCTGTGGGGCCCTCAACACTGGGATATAGAGCAGTTGGTGCGAGTCCAGAGGAGACCACCAAGATACGGAGGGCTGGAGCCCCTCTGCTATGGGGACAGGCTGAGAGAGTTGGGCTTGTTCAGCCTGGAGAAGAGAAGGCTCCGGGAAGACCTTATAGCACCTTCCAGTACCTGAAGGGGCTACAAGGAAGCTGGGGGGGGACTTTTTACAAGGGCCTGTAGTGACAGGACAAGGGGTAACGGGTTTAAATTGAAAGTCAGGAGGTTTAGATTAGATATCAGGAAGTTGTTCTTCCCGGAGAGGGTGGTGAGGCACTGGCACAGGTTGCCCAGAGAAGCTGTGGATGCCCCATCCCTGGATGTCTTCAAGGCCAGGCTGGATGTGGCTTTGAGCAGCCTGGTCTAGTGGAAGGTGTCCCTGCCCATGGCAGGGGGGTTGGAACTAGATGGTCTTTAAGGTCCCTTCCAACCCAAACCAGTCTGCGATTCTATGAAAATAGTTTTCATGGTTTGTTAGACTCCTGCAGTCACAGTAGTAGGTTGCAGTTAGTGTTTGGTTTTGCAGATATTGGTCAAATTTTGTGATAAATTGTATGCCTTTTGTGGTACTGGTTTATGTCTGTAATGGCATTTCAGGAGCAAATATACTTTGTGATGACTTCAGCAGCTGGTACATTTTAATCACACCTTGACTTTAAAAAAAGTGTTAAATTTGCTCTAACGTGCTTCACCTGTTTCTCAGATTAGCTGTTACTAGTTGCTTTAAGTATGTCTGTCAACAGAAATCATTTTGCGAATCAGTTCAAGTAACTTGGTTTTCCATCTTGCAGGGAGGTTGGTTTGATCTCTACCTGACATGGGGAGATTTAGGACTCGTGGTCTCTGTTGTTGAAAATGTAGTCTTTAAAAAAATATTCTCTGTGTATTCCAGTTTTTCTAGGTCAGCTGAATAACAAGTTCATTTGATAACCAAACCATACTTATATTTTCAGCACCACGAGCTCCAACTAACTGGAGACTTGGTAAACTGCTGGGCCAAGGTGCATTTGGCAGAGTGTATCTGTGTTATGATGCTGATACTGGACGGGAGCTGGCTGTTAAACAAGTTCAGTTTGATCCCGACAGTCCAGAAACCAGCAAGGTAAGTGATACCAAAGAGAGTTTGTAAAGGTCTGCTGCTGAAGTAGCATGTGCCAGGCTTCCTTCCCCTGAACAGGACGTTTAAAACACGCTGTGTTTTCATGTCCTTGTTTTGTTAAAGCTGCAGAGATTTAGTTTGGCCACCTGGTTGTAGTGTAGGTTTTTGATGTGCAGACATATCCTTATGAACAAACATAACTTGGTGTGGTCTCAGTCTGTCCAATTATCCATTATGAAGCGTGCTCTGAAATAGATAATTATTTATATTTGAACTAGTGTAGGAATTAGAACAAATTCTATTTATAAACAGAAAAATCTGTATTAATTCAAGTGTTCCCAAAAATAAGTCCTTGACGGTATTTTGTTTGGCTGTGAAGAGAGTTTGAGATTCTTACCTTGATCTTTTGGGAGTTGGGGTAGTTTTAATTAAAAAATTAGGCATTAGGGATAGCTGCTGTTATTCACTGTATTTCTTTCTGAAGAGCAAAAGTTTCATTGTCACTTCATTCTCTCTCTAAAGTTGAGCTTGCCCTTCATTAAATACCGGACATGTGAGGAGAGAAACTATTCAAAAGTAGCAACAATCTTCTGTTTCTTTTTTTCCCAAACTGTACTTGCTGCTTTTTACAGGGTGGAAAAAGAATGGTTACTTTTCCCACATTAGGACTGTGTTCTGCACTGTGGGGAGCAAGGCCGGGGATACAGTGGGTGTAAGCATGACTGCAGCATCGAGTGCCTACCAGTTATAGATGTTGCTACTAGTGATGTAGGATCAAGTTCAGAAAAGCCAGGAATCCTTCATGCTGTAGATTTCTAGTGTAGCTGTTGTTGCTGCTTCTTTACAGTGGTACAAAACAACCAATTATGCTTTGGACATGTTAAATATAAGATAGTGTAGTCTCTTCTGTAGCAACAGCCTTGTGACTTCACTTGCCATAGCATTTTGTAGCGTGTGCCTTGGTGTCAGAAGATGCGTTTTGCTTCTAACCTCAGAAGTGTAAGGGTGTTGGTAGCAGTCCATGACGGGTGAAAAATAACCTTTGAAGGGAAATTTGGAATGCAGTTTGAATTTGTGGGTGTTTTTTCAGCACCTTACTGGACAGTCTTCCAACAGGCCCTGCTTCCTGTTTGCAGAGTGTTTGGTGTTTCGGATAGCTCCAGAGAAAGCACCGTCTGTGCACATTTTTGTGCGCATTGATACCTGCTCCGGAACAACTGTCACTTTAGAGAAACAGTAAAACAATAGCAGAATCATCTCAAGGTTCATTTTTAGAGAAGCCGTGATTTTTTTTTTTTTTACTTCCCTCAATCTAATAATGATACGTAAGGTTTATACACTTTATAACAAGAAAATAGGCAACAAGAGTATTGCGTTACTCAGGTTACACACCCCTTCACTGTGTACAAACTGTGCTGCTTAAAAAAAACCCAAAACATCATTACTGCTGCATCAAGTGTGGTACGTCTTGTCTGCTCCTTTGTTTAGGAAGTCAATGCACTTGAATGTGAGATTCAGTTGCTGAAAAATCTGCTTCATGAAAGAATTGTTCAGTATTACGGCTTCTTGAGAGATCCACCGGAAAGAACGCTCTCCATATTCATGGAGTACATGCCCGGGGTAAGCAAAAGACCGGTCCGCTTCAGCCTTCTGCCCCGCGCAGCGTGCTGACCCCCCCACGCAGACGGACCTGCACACGGGTGGTAAGGAAATGTCCAGGTGAGCAGCAGTAGCCAAAGGTGGCTACCGACAGGTGCTCGCCGCAGCCAGTTGTCTCCATGGCTTGGTGGGGGTGTCGCGTCTACAGTGGTTTGTGCAGACGTTCCTTGCATTTGATTTTGGCGTGGGAGGTGCCTGGCAATGCCGTGGAAAAGGCCGCACTATCGCTGTGAACTCCCCAGCGTTGGCATTTCTTCTTGCCACGCTTCGCCCTGCGCTAGTCACCATCCCGCCTGCCCGTGGTGTGGGGGAAACAGCCGACGGCTGAGGGAATAAGCACACATGCTTGGCGCTTGTTTTCTGCCTGGCTCTTGGGTATGTGCCGAACCGTCTTTCGGCTGTCTCATTAAGAACATTTGGAGGTTGGAAAACTGTAGGTTTTGGTTTTCTCACCCAGAGGGGTCAGCAACGCTAAACATATAATGTGCTCCTGTGAAAACATGGGCTCTGTCTCTGAGCACTTATGCCTTCTGCTCTGCTGTGAGACTCCAGGGAAGAAAAGTGGTGGTGGGGCTTTTGTAGTGGGTGGGTGTTTTGGGCTTGGTTGGCTTTTTTGTTGTGGGATTATTTTTTATTTTAAAGGTGAGTTCTGGGCTTTGTTGTAGTGGGGAGGGACTTCTTGAATTGTTCTGGGCTTGGAGGACCATGTCATGGAAGTCATCCTACCAGTCTGTAACTCTGCGTGACAAGTGAGACTATACAGAAATAGTAGCAAACCCATGGATTTTTACTTAATGCCATTTCAAGCCGAGGCTTACCTCCTAATTTTTACATAAAGCACCATCCTCCGGCATCTGCTGGGGTTTCTTCCTGAGGGTAGACTAACCAGGATAAAGAGGCCTGTGTTTTTTCCAACTTGAGTATCACCATTTAACCATCAAAAAAGCCGAGAGTAGTGTTTGAGTACAACTCCTGCGTTTTGCTTTTTTTCTGCGCATCAGAACTGTTCGGCTGCGTGACAGTCACCAGCTGGGCGTGTCGGTATGTGGCTTCCTTGAGCCTCTTGTTGCACAGGGTTTGTGTTTTTCTCGGGGGAGGTAAAACTGCGTCAGTGCTTTTTAAGCAGAGGAGTGTTGCAGCTTCAGGTGTCTGTGTTTCGGGCATAAATGTCATTGAACTGCGGTGTTAGCCCGCTTGTGCTTCTAGAAACATTGGTGTGGTACACTTCTTGTTTGCCACAGGGCTCCATCAAAGACCAGCTGAAGTCGTACGGAGCACTCACAGAGAATGTGACTCGTAAATACACGCGGCAGATCTTGGAAGGAGTTCACTATTTGCACAGTAATATGATTGTCCACCGAGATATTAAAGGTAAGGATAGTTCTGTGCACAGTTCACTGCAGGTTCTTTTCGAGTCTTGTGTCAGGCAATACAATGTCATTACGTCTGAAATGCCAAAGCACTGACTTAACATCAGTGAGATGGCTTTCCGTCATGTGTCCTTGTCCCTGTTGCAGCCTGAGGGGGGAAAATAAGCATCTTGGATGCTCTGGCAGACTTCTGAAGCTGTTTCTGTAGTCTCTGTCTGCAAAACAATCACAATAAATTTATTTCTGATTTTATTCTAGCATTAGTGGCTTTGAATGTCATCAGAAGGATTTGCAATGACATTATCCTTATCAAAGGATGATGTCATTGCAAATAGCACGTGCAGAGGAAAGTATCACAACTCCAAAGCTTATTTTTACAGTCTTATTTCATCAGTGATATAGAGATTACCCAGCACTTCTCTGGTACAAGAAATATCTGGCAGAGGTGATTGCTGGGTCACACGACTCGGACTTCCTCCCTTGCGCTGCCAGCAGGCCCGAGGAAGCAGACCTGGTTACATTTTCAGATGGATACTGGGGACTTGCAGGTGCTGCGTAAGCAAGTTACAAATATGTAGGGAGATGGTGATGTGCAAAATACGTGGTGAACACCACACTTGTGTTTCCTAAAACCTTTACCATTTCCCTGTCGCTTTGTATCAGTGGCGTTTGGTTGGGGAAAAAAAAAAGGGTTTATGGCTGTGAGGTCGTAGGTGTTTATGCAGGTAAGTGGGAGTAACACGGTTTAATGCAGTCTGAAGACCTTTTCAGTTGTGTGGTAACTTCTCTCCTATTTCTTTTTATTTCCCTTGTATGGCACATTCCTTGTTTTGTCAGGAAGGCTTTCCGCGAAGTGCCTGGCACTTCGCGGAAAAGGCCTGGGCTGGAAGCCAATTCATTACTTTCTGAATCTTGGAATAGAGTAATGGGAATGAGCAGAGAAAGGAAATTCTCTGTCTTGGAAGTAGTAGCTGATCTTGCATTGTATCACTGAACCCAAACTTGTGTTACCGTTTTCCACGCCAAAATGTTCGTGGGCCTTTTGTGAACGTCGCGCTGTGTCCCCTTGGTTCCAGGAGCAAACATTCTGCGAGATTCAGCCGGCAACGTGAAGCTTGGCGACTTTGGGGCCAGCAAACGACTGCAGACCATCTGCCTCTCTGGGACAGGAATGAAGTCTGTCACAGGAACTCCGTACTGGATGAGCCCAGAAGTTATTAGCGGAGAAGGGTACGGCAGAAAAGCGGACATCTGGTACGTTAGAAAACTTCCCCACCAAAAGGTGCCGTTACCGAATGGGCTCTTTGTCAACAGAGCGTGGGTGTGCGTGGTGTGAGGGTGGAGCATTTCTTTTTGGGCTCGCAGGAGGTGACAGGTGTGAGCACTGACGGTCGGTCATACTTGGAGAGTGTAACACTGCAGTTTGGGAACTTGTCACTTGGCAGTTCCTCGGCCTATTGACCTCGGGGGGGTAAGAGAATCCTTTGAACCGACCTTGTGTGAGGTTAGGGTTGCCAGACTGTAAATCCTGCAGAGGCACTGGGTGAAAGTAACGTGGAGCTTTGACGCATCACTGAAGTCATTGTCCTGCAGCGAAACTGTCACTGAAATACCTTTGATGCAAGGCAGGGAACAGAGTGCTGGTCCTTTAAAAGACGAGCACGTAGGAATGAATTAGCCAGAGTGAAATGGGGGGTTGGGATTAAATAGGTAAGAATTAAGAGGGAGGGGTACACTTCAGAAGTGAGTGTTTGTGGTGCGCTGTGGGGTATGACACCGCTCCAGCCCATGGCCAGGTGATCTTGGCAGTCAGGCTCCTTGTGAGCACACAGGGCGGTGGGTAGGCAACCGCAGATACGCAGGGGCAGTAACATGTTGTGCGTTTGAAAAGGAACCGCTTTATATCCAACCCCTGGTGCTACTTAAATGTCAGGGAAAGCGGTTTAGACACTTCAGATCACTTAGGAGCTATTCTGCCATAGGTGAGTCTGTAGAACAGCCTTACAGATTTCAGGCAGTTGACTCGTTCAACCTTGAAGTGTTTTTATCAAGGTTAATAAATGTGTTTTGATGGAGAAAATCCTGGTTAAAACTAAGAAAAAAAAATACTGAAGTTGGACTTGTGTCATTCAGTAAATCTTTACTGTGTAAAGAAATGTGTATCTCTAACCATGAAACTTCTCAGAAGCACCTTGAAAAAGCCTAAGACTTCCTGAAAATTGGGAGATTATTCCAGCCTGTCCATTCTGCGGCATCATTCACTCGCAAGAGGCTGATCTTGCAGGACTTAGGGAACAAATTTTTTCTGGCCACGTGCATGCCGTTCAGTCTTCCGAAATCCTTCAGATTTACGATCTGTACACCAAGATTGTTCATGGTCTTAAAATTGTGTTTGCAATCTATTTTCAGTATCCTTACCTAAAGAGGAGGGTACCACTGAAGTACGGCTTTAAACTTTCCGACTTCCCTGTCCGTTTGCCCATCGCTACCCTGTGTGTTTCTGAAGGGCTGGCACAGCACCGGGTGCTCTCTAACCTCAAAACGTTCCTGTTGCTTTTCTTGCTCATGAAGGCCCGACGGAAACACAGGCTTTCGATGCGTTCCAGCCCTGCAGGTGTCCAAAGGGCTGGGCTGCGAGGGGCGTACAGGGTGCCCTGCTGAGCAGGGAACGGCGGCAGCGCCGCGCCGGCGTTGCCCACAGAGGTCCCTCATCGCCTCTCTGCCGAGGTGCCAGCTTTTGGCCTGGCGGATGAAGGTGTAGGTAGCGGTGAGCTGGAGTGCCTGGCTGTACGTGCCATCTCGTACACACCTGTTTCCCAACGAGGTTGCTCTGGGGTGGAGCGGATGCTCCGTATCTGTGGTACGTCGGTAGCTGTGCTGTTTCTTGTTCTCCTAGAAGGGCATGACTCTGTTGTAACCTGCTGTCTCACTTCTGCCTCTGTTTCAGGAGCGTAGGTTGTACGGTGGTAGAAATGCTCACTGAGAAGCCCCCGTGGGCAGAGTTCGAAGCAATGGCTGCCATCTTTAAAATTGCCACTCAGCCAACCAACCCCCAGCTACCACCTCATGTCTCCGACCATGCTCGGGATTTCTTGAAACGGATTTTTATCGAGGCCAAGCTGCGACCGTTTGCAGATGAACTGCTAAGACACACGTTTGCACACTGTCACTAACAGCCTGCCTCGACTCAGCTTGCGTCTACTGCGTTTGTTTTCTATTTGACTGCACTTTTCTTTTTTATTTTTTATGAGAAAAGGAGAAAAAAAGACAAGAGAGAGAATATTCTCTTGAATCTTTGTTTCACTTAGATTGTAAACAATCTAAATTTTGTATCTAAAATGAGAATCTTCTCTCCCCTGTTCCCACCAGGACTAGAACTTTTCATTTCTATAATGTACTGATGTGGTTCATGTAGATAAAGCACTTTAGTACATATTTGTTCCTTATTTAAAGGGGGAAAAAAAAAAAAGAAATGCTTGGACAGTCAGGAACTGTGTGACTTTTTCTGACACCGCTGACTGACTCAGGGTGCAGGGAAAAACAGACAAGAAGGTTACTGCTCTGTGATTGTTCTTTATGCTGTAGGTACTTGCGGCAGAGGGTTCAAAGTTCTTACTGTATTGCAGCGTTTTAATCAGTTTCTGGATTTTACAGTTGAAGCTGGAACGTGCGGTTCTGGAGTTAAAGCTGGAAGAACTTGGAACTCTCTGTCCGGCAGCGTGTCGAGCCGGTACTTCTCTGTGACCAAATGACAATAATGAGGAACTCAACGCTGATGTACTAGTTAGAGGCTTTGGTGTCCTATTGTATTACCTTAATAGGAAATTAATTACAGGTAAACAGACTGTGGACCCAGACTCCTGGGAACTGCTACACTGCACGGGGGAATCTCCACAGTAGGCAAGGGTCCGCTGTTGGATGTAAATAGTTAGGAGAATGCCTCCTGCTCTGTCTGCCAAAGAGAACCTCTGTTGCATAAGCTTGGAGGGAGATGGTTATCTTGGGTAAGAAAAAATTAGTGATGGTGAGAGTTGGTGCTCCTCCACAATCCCGTGAACGGCTGTGGGGGAGGGGGTGACTAATCCTTCTGCAGTTACTCGGTTCAGAATGAGCTGTAAGAAATTATGTTTTCACAGTGGTCGAGAGGCACTAGGGTGGGATGAGTGTCAACATCAAGTGCCTGAATTATACAAATACCTTCATATTATGCACTAAAAAGATGGTTTTTAGTAACACAGTTCGGTCATCTAGGATGTGTTGGAAATTTCTGAAACTAAGGTAAACATCTTTTAACACCAGGAATAAGTCGCTGAGAAAGACAGGACTCCAGTTACATTTTAATAAGGTGGCGATGATGAATCCGTGTAAGGAGGAGGCACGGCACAAAGGGTCGCATGGAGACTGGGCCAAAAGAGCGAGGAGAGCCAGCAGTTAGACAACGTGAGTGCGATTCCTCCAGCCTGATAATCCAGGTGATTGGTGGTTGTCAGATTTCCAGCCGTCACAACACGTACGTTAATCACTTTTTCCATGTCTGAAAGAAAAACAGTAAAACTCTGAAATGCTGCTGCTCAGTCGAGAAGTCCAGGCACTGATTGAGGGGTGAATAAACTGACTTTTCACAGCAGGAAAGTCAAACTCTCATATTTTTGTAGACCACAACACAAATCATCTAAAAGGGCATTTGGAAATAAACTGTTGGACTACAGACTGAAACAATGTATCCTGGTTTGGATGATTCATTGCTTGCTTTTGTTAATTTGTGGAGGCAGAGCGGGCTGGTGCTGGGAACCTTGGCCACTCCGACAAGGCCTCACCTGGTTCGCATCTTAAGAGGGCTGTCAGAATTCTGACGCGTGTGGAGATAAGGTACTGAGCTTACCCATTCGTTCCCACAGTAGTTCATTCACGAGGTTTCTGAATTTGTTCCGCTAACTTCCAAATTTTGTACCAGAGCAGCAGCAGGAGCTTGGATCTATCCAGATCACTTGGCCTGTAGCGGAGGGGGGCATCTCTCCTGAGACTGAGCGTGGTGGCTTCTCCAGGTTATGCCAGTATGTTACCCAGCTCATGACTTTCTGAGCCAGGGTACACAGCCACACGGTCTTCTGAGCACGGGAACAACTGGTCAGACCAGGGAAAGGTTGGAAGGCTGAAAAAAGTCAGCTCGGGCTGGCGTTTTTTACGTTGCTTCTCTGTCACTAGAAGAAAGCTCTGAAAGCAGCCTTTAAGGAATTGCTATGTCCTCTGGCTTTTGCTTTATAAGCAAAATTTAGTGACAGGAAGTTTAATGTAGAGCCTAATAGTTCTTGTAGGTAATTCAAAGATCATGTAATTGAAATGATTGATTTCAAACAAATGAAGAAGGTACCAAAACCAAGGTGAAAATGTATATAAAAATCAGTAGTGGATGATCTGAAAAGGTAAGGAGACTTCATATTACCAAAAAAGGACTTTGAAGGGAAAAGGTAATCAGGCTTAGCTGTAGCATTCCTAGCGTTTAAATACACTATTACAAAAACAAACTGCACTCTCGGAAGCTTGAAACGTGTCAGAATCTGGTTTTCTTACAAGGTGTCCCTTTCGTGAGGCAGTGCTGGCTCATGTGTGTTGCAGTGCCACTTCCTCGCTGTGATGTTGAATTACTGATAATCACGTTTGCTGCTTTTTGTGCCTTTTCTTAAAAATGGCCTTCAGTCACGGCAACAGTCAGTGTTTTGGAGCCAGGAAAAAAAAATGCAGAATGCGTTTTCCTTAATTTATCTGACATACCTGTCAGAAAGCTGCCCCCGTAGAGACAGTGCTGCTTCAATGGAGGTGACATTCCCCAGTTCCAGTGATTCTAATGCAATTCTGTTAATGAACATTAGGCTTGAGCTGTTGTTTTCACCCTATGGAGAATTTGTCTGCTGACTTAAGCTGACAGTAAATTAAATGGTTATTAACATAAACGTCTTGAGCTAGAAATAATTACGCAGCTAAATCAGACCTTTACCAGAAGGTGAGCAGGGTCTGTTCCCTGCTGGGACAAAGAGAGGCCCAGGCGCAGTAAACAGCGTGGTACCTCTGTCTGCAGAGCGCTTGCAGTGGCCGCTGGCGTAGCAGCGGGCAAACCCTCCTGCTGGCGTTGGCGAGAGCGCACGGAATTGCGTGCTTAAAACACCTTTGGGGGAGGGTTGTGGAGCCAAGGTCCTTGCTCACAGCTCCTCAGCTCTCTGGGACAAAGCTAGCCGCGTTGTAGAGCCGTTGTTAGTCTTGGCTGTGGGGTGCAGTGACGAGGAAATGCTGACGCAGACGGTATCGTTGCAGGGTTCTCCTGCTTTTCTGTAAACGCCACGACGAAGCTGTGCTCTCAAAAACTAGGGGTGAGGTTCACAGTGAGTACGCATGTTTTCAAAGGACTTGCCAGCTAATGAACTTCGTTATTCCGTTGCACGTATTAACAAAAGTTAAGCTATTTCTGTAGTAGGGTTTTGATGGTGTAACTAACAGCCAGCCCTGGTAGCGTGACTGGCAGTTTCAGTCACGTTAGAGCAAGCTGTGTGTTTTTAACCTGGCTGATGGAAAGACCCGTGCAAGGACCTTACGGTGTGGCGCTCATCACTGCCAAGTTAAACCTACGTAGACTTTTGTTCCTGACAGTTTGAAATACACTCTTAAAATTTTAACTTGATTTTCGATTTGATTTGTAGCTAAACAGTCCTTTCAGTGTAACAGAATGAAAAGGGTGAAGCACCGACGCTAGCAGTCACGTTCAGGCGAGGTCTTTGTTTTCATTAACTCACTTTAAAAGGGGAGGAACTGGATTAAAACACATCCAAGTTGGATCGGTGTTCGGCCCTTACGTTGAGTCCCCGGCCGAGGGTTGGAGGTCTGGGTCTTCGTCGAGAAGTAAGGAAAAGGAAACTCCAGGGTGGATATTCGTGGGAGATACTTCAGACGTTTTTCATGTCTTTTACCCCCAAACTGATGATCCTTTTCCCCGGAGGTTATATAATGCGGATTTAAAAACAAGGATTGCCTTTTCTTGTCTGAACAGGCGTTGGCCTGTCGGTTCCCTAGTGCTTGAGTCTCGTTGGTACCAGCGTAAAGGGTGGTGTCCCCCCGAAATGGGGACGGTTTGTTACAGCACAGTCGGTCACCCCGCAGGAGCCGTACGATGGAACGTGACTGTAAATACGTGGGGGAGACATAGAGCAATTGGAGCGTAGGCTTTTAGTTTTCCTGAAGCTATGAATGAAAATCTGTAAATTTACTCTTGGTCTAATGTACATTTTTATGTAGCCATTAAATTCTCTATTTAATCTATCGGTTTCTCACTGTAAATGTTTTTACTCTCAGTTGAATGCTGGGCACAGTTTGTAATGTATGTACACAAAGGTGTTTTTTTCTATCAACGTTGACTTTTTTGCACATTTTTGGAAATATTTAATTTGTACACTGATTTAATACTCTGACCAATCGTTGATGGGTGTGCGAGACTCACGTGTGTGTGCAATGTACTACTGTCTGGATGTATGGGGTTTTTTATTACTTCGGAGATGTTGCTACCAGTAACTGCACTGCTGTTGCTGCTTTACATGGAATATCTCGTGTA
>NW_010258739.1:0-854 GCF_000690775.1 Eurypyga helias
CATCCTCTTACTTCAACTCTAGGAATTTATTTGGGTAACACCAGGAAAGAAAAATTATATCTCCTCAAATACAACAATTAGGGAAACTTGGATATGTGAATATATGCCATGATATGCAATTAAAATAATGCTCTTGATTGCATCTTGAAGATGTGGTTGTCAGACTTGGTCAGGGGAATGGTTCACGAACTTGCCAGATATTTCTGCTGGGAGAAAAGCCTGAGCACAGGAGACCCGTCTGCCTTTGTAACTCACTGGGGAGTGTGTGGGTGTTACAGCTCAGTCCTTCGTGGGGGTCCCAGCACTGTGCCTGCTCAAAGCTCACCCCATCAGCCAGGGTGCTGGAAGGTCTGTCTGCCTTTTCGAGGGTGTCCAGAGCCCCCAGGAAGGCTGTGTCTGCAATACTGCCACTGACTTCTGGTCTTTTTTTGTTCTTCTCCCCAGAGGACACGTAAGCCAATTAACCAATCTCCATATCGTGGCATGTGAAAGGAAAAACATGGCACCTTTATAGGCTCATGATGAAAACCAATGAGGCACCACCGCATCTTAAAAACACCTGCGTGTGGAATAGGTTTGCTCTTGATCAGACAACGCAGATGCTGTCATGTCATTCTGCTAGAATGGGGCTTCAGCGGTTTGCAGTGGAGAGGAGAGCAACCTACAGAGTGACCTCTGAATAGGACGATAAAGAGAAATTACAAACTCTTCAGTGTTGTAAATCATTAAAAGGTTTTACAAAGCATTAGTACAAGTACTGCTATAAAAGATAATATATATATATGGGCACAGCACAGGAAGTTTGTAAGTCTGAGCTATGTAAGTGTATATAAGAATGTCAGAAATATGAATTA
>NW_010258739.1:1181-1458 GCF_000690775.1 Eurypyga helias
CCAAGATAAGTCTCTATTAACCATCAAAGTAAACACAATATGTCCTATAAAGTAAAGTGCAAGCTCATTTATGCCCCTGAGGCAAGCGGAGACAGGAGTTTTCTGTTGCAGGAGTGACAGGAAAACCTGGCAGTGCCCATGGCAGGGACAGTGCCACCTGGGTGCAGGGTGGCTGGGGAGGGGGGAGGGGTTCACCACCAGCAGGAAAAGCTGCTTGGAAAGAAGGCACTTGGAAAGTGCCCTGCACACCCTGCACTACATAGAATCACAGAATGGT
>NW_010258740.1:0-384 GCF_000690775.1 Eurypyga helias
CCCGTGGTGGTGGTTGACCCATCCCCGTGTCCCCCTTGACCCGGGGACCTGGTGTCCCCACCCCCGGTGTCCTGGTGTCCCCGTTGACCTGGTGTCCTCGTGTCCCCATCCCCGCGTCCCCCTGTCCCCACCCTGGTGTCCCTGTTGACACAATGGCCCTGTCCTTTGTGTCCCCGTGTCCTCGTTGACCTCGTGTCCCCATCCCGGTGTCCCCGTTGACACGATGGCCCCGTCCCTTGTGTCCCTGTTCATCCGGTGTCCTCGTGTTCCCACCCTGGTGTCTCCATTGACACGATGGCCCCATCCCTTGTGTCCTCGTGTCCCCGTTGACCCGGTGTCCTCATGTCCCCATCCCCAGCGTCCTTGTGTCCCCACCCTGGTGTC
>NW_010258741.1:0-226 GCF_000690775.1 Eurypyga helias
GGGGGCAGCCGGGGGGAGCCGGGCGGGCCGTGCCGCACCGCGACGAGCAGCGCTGGGATGTGCTGGGACACGCGTGTGGGGCTGTGCGGGGCTGTGCTGGTCCGTGCGGGGTCATGCTGGGAAGAGCTGGACTGGGCTGGGTTGGACTGAGCTGTGCTGGGCTGTGCTGGGCTGGGCTGTACTGGTCCATGCTGGGTCATGCTGGGCAGAGCTGGACTGGGCTGGG
>NW_010258741.1:394-1925 GCF_000690775.1 Eurypyga helias
CTGGGCTGTACTGGGCTGGGCTGGACTGGACTGGGCTGTGCTGGGCTGTACTGGGCTGAGCTGTACTGGACTGTGTTGTGCTGGTCCGTGTGGGGTCATGCTGGGAAGAGCTGGGCTGGCCTAGACTGGGCTGGACTGGGCTATGCTGTGCTGTGCTGTGCTGTAGTGGGGTGGGCTGGGCTGGGCTGTACTGGACTGGGCTGTGCTGGGCTGTACTGGGCTGAGCTGTACTGGACTGTGTTGTGCTGGTCCGTGTGGGGTCATGCTGGGAAGAGCTGGGCTGGCCTAGACTGGGCTGGACTGGGCTATGCTGTGCTGTGCTGTGCTGTAGTGGGGTGGGCTGGGCTGGGCTGTACTGGACTGGGCTGTGCTGGTCCATGTGGGGTCATGCTGGGAAGAGCTGGGCTGGCCTAGACTGGGCTGGACTGGGCTATGCTGTGCTGTGCTGTGCTGTAGTGGGGTGGGCTGGGCTGGGCTGTACTGGACTGGGCTGTGCTGGTCCATGTGGGGTCATGCTGGGAAGAGCTGGGGTGCTGGGCTGCACTGAGCTATGATGAGCTGTACCGGGCTTTGCTGGACCATGAAGGACCATATAGGGACGTGCAGGGCTGTGCTGGGCTGCAATGGGCTGTACTGGGCCATGCTGGACTGGGGCCGATTGCTCCTTTCAGGGCCAGTGCTGCAGCCCAGGGACTGTGGCCGCACATCCCCAGCTCCGCGTGCCACAGACTGGGACAGATCCTGTGACCCTGGCCGCACTGAGTGGGAAAAGGAGGGCAGTGAGGCTGAAGTGGGTTAGGGCAGGCTGCTGGGGGAAATCTGCTGGTCCCCAGTGGACTTTGTAACGGCACGTGTGTGTGTGTGATGATGCCACGGTCATTAATGTGCGAGGTGAGAGCCTCGCCTTGTTTTCACAACATTTATTGCCCTTCCCAGAAGGACCTTGGCAGTGGAGAGATGCTGCATCCTGCTGGGCTCGCCCAGGTTGCCAAGGACACAGCGTATCTCTCCGGACCCCCGGGCTGGATGTGCCAGACATTGCACGGGCAAAGCCAACTGTGGGCAACAGCGATGGGGCAAAATGCCAGTGGTGGGAACGGCTCGGTTGTGCCCCAAGTCCATCCTCAGCTTCCCTCCGGCCCGTTGCTCCTGGCTTTGCTGGCAGCTCCTGGCCACTCCAGGTAGTGTTTTGGGGGGGTTGGGCCAGGGTTTCGGTGGCTGTGGGGACACCTCGAGGGGAACACCCTGGGCAGGACACAAACGCTAAGTGACCCCCACTGCTGCCTGGGGCTGCAGCCACTCTCCCACCCGTGTCTGCAGGGAACAGCCAGGCGGCAGCAGCGGAGGTGCTGCTCCAGGGTGGGCTCAGGAGCCCCAGGGGAAGTGGGGGTCGGCCAGACAGTGGGGGGTGGATGGGACAGGGCGCCCAGGGTGTTCTACAGAAGCAGGCGATGCCTCCCTGCGAGTTGTCCCCGCTTCTCCGGTTGTCGTCCACTTCTCCATCGCGCTCAGCTCAGTGTCCCCAGGCCGG
>NW_010258742.1:0-62727 GCF_000690775.1 Eurypyga helias
GCCGTGCCGCTGCTCCCCCTGCGCCGGGCAAGGGCCGACCCCGCCCGGGCGCCGCTGCCCCCTGAGCTGGGCAGGATGGGGTTGTCTCTGCAGTTTCGCAAGCGTTTGGGAAACCGCAGGGACGTTTCGCACGGGTGAAGCTTTGTGCTTGGCGGCGTTTATGGGAACATCCCTGCCGTGCAGCGCCGGGCGGTTTCCTGCTCTCGGTAGCGGGGAGTTCGTGCTGCGCTCCTGCCCTTGTTAGGCAGGACGCGTGTCGCCTTCCCTGGGCTGAGGTAGCGAGAGCGGCTGGAAGTGGGATTCACTACCATCCGAGGCTATAGATGCCTTCGGATGCTTTAACTTTGTTCCTACAGCGTACTACTGTGTTGGTTTGGATCTACGTAAACACTACACCTACACAGTCAGCTGTGCTTGCTCCGTGATTCCCTAGTAGCCCACAATGCATGTGCTAGTGTGTGACCAGACTCCGGTCTGAAAAGCAGGATCTTCCTCTGACGGTGCAGCTTCTGCCTGAATGTGCTCCAGCTGATACGCAGCCTGGCTGCTTCGTGACGATGGGCTTGAACGGTATGGACTCAGGCCAGCGCACAGCAGTTAGTCCCAAGGTTAGGGCTTACTCCTTAGTGAGCGGAGCAAAGAGAGAGGGACCAGTGCGAAGTTTCTGGAGTATCAGAAGTATTCATGCTTTGGAGGCTTGTCTTGTCTTCCTTCTGCTTAAAGGGACTGCATCTCGGGGGGTCAGAAGAATCTGCAGTCCTGATCTGACCGGCAGATCTGTCTTTTAAATTTTTGGCAGTTATTCACTGACATCTGAAGTGGTGATCTTAGGAGGTTTTATATTTTTTTTTAATGGGGAGTAACCGCAGTAGTAACTTGATGCTCAGGAGTGGGGAAGGAAGTGTGGTAGGTGAGATGTTCCTGCAAGACCACTTAGACTAATGATTTAGAGAGATCTTAAATGTTACTTTAGTCTTCCATGCTCACTGCATGTAGTCCATGTAACTTCAGTAATGGTATATACACTGGAAAGTTAGCAAAATAGATTATTTGAAATGTGTGTATGTGCATGATTAGTTATATACACTGTTACTTGTTTTAGTGTATTTCAGGCATGATTTGTTTTTAAACTGCTGGCATAAACTTCTTGAAACCAGTGTATTGTAACTCTTCCTAAAAAAAAATTGTTAAACACTTACATTGACATGAGTCTACAGCAGTTTATCAACAAAAATTTTTGTAGAACCACTGACAACACATGAAACAGCAGCTGAACAGACAGGTTTGCACTCTTAAGGCCCTGGTCCAGTAGAAACACTCAGTTCTTGAAAAGTCCAGACTGCACTTACAAAATCTTCTCAGATGAACCTCAAACAGAAGAAGGTACTCTTAAACTTAACTATTTTCACTAAAACATCTTTTTTTAAAAACTCCTTTCAGGTAAACAACATTTTAAAGTCAAATACCTAAACAAATTACCTAAATACATAACTTAAACACAACCCATGCAAATGGAAAATATACCTGTAGCATAGCAATATCCTAATTACAGACCCTATCCTGCAAGAGTGTCCTTGGGTGAAAATAATGTTTACATCCACTTGGAAACTCATTGTGATTTCAGACATAGTTTGATAGTAATGTCTTTAGCTGTAGTACTGAGTGAGGTAAAGGGTTTTTGCTAGCCTCAGATTTTTCTGATGTACTTCTTGTAACACTGTGTTCTCTGCATGGAATTACAAATGACTGAGCTTTAAAACTGAGCTCAGGTGCTTTCTTTGTCTTAACTCTGTGAGATTTCATATTGTATTAATGTTTTTATTTGTTTCACAGTGCAGTCCTGTATTTATTTTTTTATAGTGGTACTACCAAGGTGATGATTTGCTGCGGTGTATGAGCGAATTAGTAGGAGGAATAGAATGCCTTTAACTAGGATCACTTTGGAAGACAGTAAAGTTAACCATCAACAGCTGTTGTAGCTTAGGTGTACAGGACAGCATATCTGTAGGACACGGTCCTTCTTAAGAAATAATGCAAACTTTTTATTTATATACAAAATGTGGATTTGCAGTTTCCAGAGATCAGTTGCAGAACTTCTGTTTCTACTGGTCAGGGATCCACATTGCATCTCTGACAGCTTTTTCAATATGTAAAATTGTTACTCTAATTTTAAAATATTTGTCTGTATAGTATGATGTGGTTTGGTTTTGTCTTTCAAGTGTCATATTTTAAATCACAACACCTTTAAAACCTGTGGTATGATGCTGTGTTTTCTTGACTAGGAGTCTACTCAAGATTTACAAGCAGCTCAGTTTTGTTTTTCATGATGAGAATGTGCCTGCTATTTGAAGTCATCTGCTTTCAAGCAAATTAAGTATTGATGATTTGCGTTTGTATTTGAATGCTTGAATAACTAGCCCGATCCTTTGATCTGTACACCCAGCTATGCATATTAATGTTGACTGGAGGAGAATGAATGCAGTTATGGCAGCCAAATTTTTAGCACTAGTATGTTGAAAGAGCCGCCATCGTAAGGAGATGCTGCTTGCTAGGCTTTCTGGGAAGCATTTGTGCTGTCTATCTTTAGGAGTTTTAATTTAGGTGCTCTAAATTGGCTCTGGAGAAAGTTCATTTTTTTCCACTGCACTTGACAAGGGATTTATGATCACCTATGTAGGTGTCTAAATAGATGGTGTGAATACCCTCTCACAGAATTCTTTGTCTTACTTTCTGTATCCAGAATTACTTGAACCTTGCATGAGGCTAGGGGTGCCAGCATTTGGCTGTCGTGCTGATGTTTTAAAGAATCTGGTATAACTTCATTTTTGCTTTGTAATCCGTTCTGATGTCAATATGACATTCTCTGTGTCAGTGTATACAGCTGGCATGGAATCTGAAATGTGTCAGATGTCTTGCCACATGAAGCCACGAGGCTGTGGTTGTGATTGTCTTTTCACATTCTGTAGCAGTCTGTGTAATCAGCGTTGTACTTGGGTTCTACAGGAGCAATGGCTGTACGGTCATTTCTCATATAGCCAACACAGGTGAAAGGCAAAGTGGAATCACCTCAATGGACTGGTCTGTGTGGATTTGGAAGACTGTTGTCTCTGCAGCACTGTGCTATCACTTCTGATACCTACCTGCTTGGCAGTACAGGGCATTCTGAAGCCTAGTGTTATTTTGCAGATTTGTGGAGAGATGTTTCCTTATGCTGGGTTAAAAGTGGCAATTGGCAATTTAATTCTCATCTAAATAAGTAGTATACCCAGTATTCCACCAACAGCTATGATAGTGAGACAGATAACAGATGTTATATATATGTAAATACCATCTTGAGAAGCATATAATCTACATGAAAAATGTTTAGGTGTGGGTTTTTTTCTTTAACTTTTTCAGAGCCTTAGTGGTACAATTTCACCTGTACTGTTTTTTAGTTAATGTGTTCCTACGTGTGACGTTGCACTGATGTCCTGCTGTCAGCTGGGTAGGGTGGGAGGGGGCAGGTGCTTTCCTCTGCTGAATGCAGTACTTTCATCAGTATTGTGTGCACTCCACAGCTCTTGGTTTCCTCACAGAAGGTTCTTGAATTGTTCTGTTAGGGTGGGTTTTTTTTTTTATGGCATTGGCAGTTCTTAGCTTGTAATTGTTTTGTTCATTATAGCGTATGTAATATTTCTCACCGCAGCTGGGGCATCTAACACAAAGTAGATGTAAGCAGACTGACATGTTTAAAGGCATGTCTGTTGTCTTCGAATTGATTGTGATCTGTCGCACTGTCGTTGTTTGTCATTTGAAATGCCTGACTTAAGATTCACGATGTTACATAGACTAAGGTGGGCGTTTAATTATTTCTGCACGTCAAAAATAGTAACTTTGTGAGTGCATTGATCTTGGCAGTTGGCAGATCTATAATCTTTAAAAACTTGTTCAGGAGTTGGGGTTGTGGGTTTTGGTTTGGTTTTTTTTTTTTTAGGGTTTTTTTGTGGGGGCTTTTTGGTGTTTGGGTTTTTGTGGTGGTGTTTTTTTTTTAATATAATTCCCATAATGAAAATTTTAAGCAGATTTTCAGGCAAAACACTGCAATTGTTTTTTTCAATCTTGGTGACTTCCAAGAGGGGAATAATTTAATCATTAAAACCGGAGAAGTTAGAATCTTCAGGGAGTTTTTAAGTTTGGATGAACTAAACTGGTTGATTACTGCAAGTATTGTGCTGTATGCTTGCGTACATGATACTGTGCCGCTTATTTTCTCCTTACTCTATGAAATAAGACTAAATGCCTCACCTATTGGGAATAGAGGGGTGGGAGGAAATCCTGTATTAACAGATGGGAAAATGAGGCGCAACAGCTTAGTGACTCCATCTAGCATAATTCATGGGGTCTGTTCTAGAGCTAGAAGATGAACTCTGATTTCCAGGGAACTACTCCAGTGGCTCAACCACAAAGTTACTGCTAGCTCATCCTTATCAGTAACAGTTACCATATGTTCCCTTTGATGCAAGGAACCCCCTGTGGTATGCTTAATGTTCTTTGGAAGAAATATGCTGCCTGGGTTTTTTTTTTATATATATATGGAGTGAAGCAATTAAATTGTGTAAAAAGTAGCATGTGTCTTCTAAATGCATTATTATTGTATAGGTCTGTTTTCTGATACAATTTCTAAGGTTCCATTTAATTAATTCAGTTTCAATTTAATATTTATTTTCAGTTGTTAATTTATTAGAACAGTTTATGTTTAAGTATCTACACAAGATATGAAGAAATGGTATTTTGTTGTGGTTTTAAATGTCCAACAAAACACTGCTTTGAAAAATAAAATCTTTTTTGTCCTTCAGGCTCAAAAAGTGGTGGTTTCAGGATGTAAACAGACCATGATGGGTATTATTTGTATCATTCCTTACAAAACATGATTGCCAAAATTAGTTACTCTTAGAACTTTGACTGGCATGTTAAACAATTTTTTTTTCACTTAACAGGGAGTCTTTCTCCCTCTGTCTTCCAGCAATTGACATTTGTTGTACAATCACCGTGTAAATCCTGAATTTTAGGAAATTGTGAAGTTGCTCCACATCTTAGTCTCTCTCCTTAATAGAATTTATTAAAATACCTAAATGCCAAAATGAGCATAAATGAATAATGCCTTTCAGTATTAAATTTCAACCTTTGTCATTTATCATATAAAGAGATTCTAAGAAACCTGTGTCTGCTTTGTAAGGAATTACAGCACACAGTCTTGCTGTGCCGGTTGCCTGCTCCCTCACTCAAGGGGTAAGGACCTGGCACATATTCCCACTTGTGTGCCTCAGTCCCCCTTGGAAAGAGCCCAGGCAGGCTCAGGGCACTGTGGTGGGCCTGGGGCCGCAGGAGGCAGTGGAGGTGACACGTACTTGCCTTCTCCTGCACGTACAGTCCTGGCAATAAGATTTGTATTCTCTCAGGTGTGCTAGCAGAGGAGGACTTTTATTTTCATATGTGCAGTAATGGTTGGATATATTCAAGTAAGTGATTTCTGCATGTATATTTCTTCCTCCTCTTTGGAGCAGATGAACAGAGTAAGTGGTATGGTTTGGGTTGTTTTGTTTTTACTAGGGCTGCTGAATTCATGTGTTAAATGTAATAATTTAGCACCCATACAGTTAGGGAACTAAATGAAAAATGCACTTCCCTGTCTTTGTTTTTGAACACACAATTTAGAGCTTGTTTTAGCTACAGAAAGTGGTTGGCCTGGACAATTTTTCTTTTTTTTTAATGATTTAAATAAAATTATGTTTTTATTTTATGATAACTATACATCCAGCATCTTGAATAATGCCATGACACTTGTCTGACTTCAGGTTGAGTCAATTCAGAGAATTAAACTCCGAGGGCTTTTTTTGCAAACTTTTGTTTAATTTCCTTTTCTGATCTGACTTGGCACAGGGCTGGACGAATGCCAGCACCAAGGAAAGACTCTCAGTGTTACTGTTAAACTATACTCTTGAGTAATATTAGATAAGAAGGAGGTGGTAGTGTAAGTAGGTAGGGTTTACGAAATCACATAGTTGAAGTTGCAGTGTAACTTAAGGAAGTTTGGTGCTAATGGCTTATATCTGAGGTTGATTGTCTACAGAGAGGCAAGTTTCAATGTCCTGCTGCTTCTTTTAATACTCAGCAAAGGAAGAAGTCAGTCACCTTAGTCAAAGTTTAGAATACATTATATGGAATGAATGGAACTTGAAGCAACAAAGTTTATGTAAAAGAAATACTTGCTGTAATTCGTGTTTCATAAAAATAAGGACTCTTCTTTGGGTTTTTTCCTTGATTTTTTTTTTTTTAAAAGAAAGAGCTTTTAATACTTGTGTGCTGTTTTTTAACATATGCAAAATACATTGAATATGCTATGAGAGAATAGCTAAAGAAGTCTAAGAGCACCTCTCTTATGATGAAAGGCTGAGAGAGTTGGGCTTGTTCAGCCTGGAGAAGAGAAGGCTCCGGGGAGACCTTATTGCAGCCTTCCAGTACCTGAAGGGGCTACGAGGAAGCTGGGGAGGGGACTTTTTACAAGGGCTTGTAGTGACAGGACAAGGGATAACGGCTTTAAATTGTAAGTGGGGAGGTTTAGATTAGATATCAGGAAGAAGTTCTTCACAGAGAGGGTGGTGAGGCACTGGAACAGGTTGCCCAGAGATGTTGTGGATGCCCCATCCCTGGATGTCTTCAAGGCCAGGCTGGAGGAAGCTTTGAGCAACCTGGTCTAGTGGAAGGTGTCCCTGCCCATGGCAGGGGGCTTGGAACTAGATGGTCTTTGAGGTCCCTTCCAACCTAAACCATTCTGTGATTCTATGATGATTCTGATTGCTCACTTCTGCTACTTACATATAAGCCGTTTTAATCAGGTCAGGATTTAGGTAAGTGCTTTGGATCTGTGTGGCTTCACAGCTCAGGAGTTAAGACATAAGTCATTAATTCAGATCCTATTAAAGCCTTATATTTTAGCTAAGCACTGGAATAGATTGTGAAAACTCCACTGCTGAAGATTTATTTAAGAAGGGGTTAGATATAAAGATTTCGTGAGCAACATTGTAGGAATAGCTTATCATGCCTTGGTGCACTGAGTTAGATTGAGTGACCTTTCAGGGTCCTCTCAGTCTATTTTCAACTATTTTTCTGTGGACCTACAGATTTTTTTCTCAGGGTAGCTCACTGCTGCTTAGAATAGCAAGTTTGAGCATGTACAGTTGGAAAGGCTTTTGCTGAATATAGTTCCATGCAACGTGTTTCGGTACTAACAGCAAATTTGTTAGGAGTGTTGCAGAGGGAATGCTATATTCTGTGCTGCTTTGAACAAGCCAGAAGCATTGTAACAGCTTTACTCAATTGAAGGATCGCAGGGTTCTTGAGCTTTATCTGTCAGTTGAGAGTCCCTTGAAAACAGCAGAGTGTTAGCGCTCAGACCTATATATGGCCAGTGGTTTAATGACTAGATAATATGGAAAGTTCTTGTGTTTTTTGAATGTTTATTTTTGGTCTCCTAAACTTTATTTTGGAGGGTTTAAAGGAAGGGGGGGGAAGCTTTTAATTAAGTCCTATAACTGTGTTTGAAAGTTGTTGGGTAAGTGGAAATTTTAGTAGCTGAAAACTAGGAATTACCTGGGAGAAACTTCAGACTTATCCAGGTAATTTATTTAAATTATAAATCCAAAGCATAGTTAAATTTTACTCATTGGCATGTTAAAACTTCTAGATAATGGTTTTTAAATGGTGTGATTCAGACGTCTTGTCTGCTTATTTGTATAATCAAAACATCGTCCTGCACTGATTTAGAGATCATAATTCTTGATCTGTCCAATTGTGCAGTCTAAGGATAGAACATTTTTAAAATTATATCTTCATTAGGGGATATGATTCTGCTAAAAGTCACCAATTACTCAGAAAAGTCAATAGTTATATAATGTACTGAACACTGTTAATAATATAAATAATTGTTACTGATTTATGTGCTTCAGCCCAATATTAGTTATTAGGACATGTTGAGGTTAATGGCAGAAGAATTATACCAAAAGCTGTAACTGGTATCAATTTCATAAGGAGTTTTAAAATAACTGATGAACATGGGTAAATAAAAGTTAAAGTATTTGGCAAAGAGGCTACTTACCCATCCCAAAGTAGTCTAGCAGTAGTCTAAATGCAAAACAGACATGTTTTGGGGTGGAAGAAGGTATTTGGTGCTGTCTAATGTCAAAGAAGCTTTGGGGACAAATTTGTCCTTCAGAAAAAAATTTCTATGCTATCTCTACTACTGATGAGACTAACGGGGAAAAATAAGAGAAAATAAGTACTACAGTAAACATGACGATATGTCCAGTTAATATTTCTTTTAATATGGTTTAGATTCTTTTAAAAAAGCTTGTGTGATGGGAATGTTGGGTACCTGACATTATTATTAAATTGATGCTCTGCACCAAGTTGGTAAGTTCAAATTGCTGTCACGGGTGCTAGGTGGTGTATTTTACATACAAGATTACCCATGTGGGTCCAGTGCTAATCAGAAGGATAGATGGGAATAGCGTTAGGTTTATTGTACAGGTGCCCAAGATAGTACAATTTTGCTAGATGTCTGAGATGAATTGGATCTCTTGCAGTAAATGTTGGAACCATAATTATTTTTAAAAAAGTTGGAAGTGACATTAAGACCATAGATTTATATGTAGTTGTAGTGTCTGAAGTGCAGGATATTCCCTGCTCACCACAAAGTGGTTAATTGATTGTGGGTGGGATGTGGGCTAACATTTCTTGATGCACTCCTTTCTTACTAATACCCGAACATACACCACTCCTTGCTACCTCTTGGTCCCTTACGGTGCAGTTATTTATGGGTGTGTGTTACTGGTCAAGAAGTGAAATAATCTGATTTTAAAAAGCCTTCTTTAAACTGTCTTTTTCCCAGAAAAATCAAGTATTTGATTATATCCCAAGAGTTCAGTGAGTTTAAGTTTGTAATTTTTGATTACTAGAAATACTGATGGTTTGTAATTGATGGACTTTTGTGTCAAAACCTGTGACAGTTCATATGGAGACATTCATGTACCCAGCCGCCTGATGCAGATTGCCTGTACTTTGTCTTTCTTAGGCTTTGTTGGGAACCTGTAGGATCTCTTGTGTTCCTGTCCATGTGTCTTCAGGAAAACTGCTGGAACTAAACTGTGTTTTAAGTATTCATTTCTACTAATTTAGTGAAATGTGGCAACAGGTTTAAAAGCTTTGGGGGGTGAAATTTGTAGCTAACTAAATTTGACTGCTTCTGCTGGAAAACAGAATAGGAGGTTGAATTGGAGTGGAGTGGAAGCGCGTTTTGTAGGTTACCTTTATAAGGGACGTGCATCCTCCTTTCACGGTGTACATTGGTTGTTGATGTGTTCAGGTCTAAGTAGAAACTTACTGTCAGCTTTTTCTGATACTTTTCTTACAGTTCTCCTGTGCTGTCATCTGAAATATGTTCTACCTTTGGAGCCAGAGTACTGCAAATAACCAGGTCTTTGATCCATTCCGCTTGCTTAGCATCCTGCTACAGGAGTGCAGCTGAAGAATAATCGAGGTCTAGAGTCTGTCTCTTGAATTAGACCAATTGCTACATGTGAAAGATCTATGCAGCCTTCTCGTCCTCTGTGTTCATCACACAGTTGTATCTAGTCCCAGTCTGTTATGTCACTGAGACACACCCTTGGCTCTAGTTAAATACTAGAGCGAATCGACGCCCGGCAAAATGGAAGCAATTTCATTTGTTCACCTCTGAAGCATGCTGCTGCCCTCCTCGCTCCTCAGCGGTTTAAATATCGCTGCTTCGGATGGGAACCTCTTGGCCTGAAGTTTTAGCTCATAAAGAAGGCAGTACGCTTTGTAGACTTTCTGAATACACAGCTACTTTCCATTTAATAGTATCATATAACAGCAAACCTGAAATCATGTATACATATTCTCCTTTACCTTACATGGCTCAGACTGTTCTGAGAAAAACAGGTTCTACCATCCAGTGATTCCTCTAGCATAATCATTGCTTGGGTAGACCTATTTAAAAGATCTCGCCAATCCAGTGATCTGGCTCAGACATAACCGCATGGCGCCCATGCTGATTTGTTAAGCTTGTTCCTAGTTCCAGTAAGCGTGTTTGGAATGCATCGCTTGAATTCTGCTGAAAAGTAACTGAAAACAGTGCAGGATTAAACAGAAAAACACATTGTACAAAACAGTTTGCTTGTGTTGCAAAAGTTTGCTGTGTTTTTTCTGGTAGAGTGGTAAGGTGTTGAAATAGTCAGTGAGGTTAAAGATTAGAGCTTGTTTAGAAAGAGAGGTTGATCTTGCATTTTTTTGTCTTCAGAGAGAGGCTTGTCTCAAGTTTCTGACGGCGTGTTCCACTTTCAGTTATGTTTCAGTTGCCTTAAAATAGTAAGAAGGAAGTCTTAAAGCTTGCTGTGTAGTAAAATCTTACTTATCCTGAAGCTAATATACATTATTATTCAGTGGAATGATTGTTGTAGCAGGAATCACTATTTCTGAAAATCTGCATATGGAGTCAGTTTAGAGCACATGGCTTTGATACACAAATTGCCCTATTTTAGGCCCCAGAGTTTAGCCATCATTAGTTGGTAGGACATTATGGACTCCTCCTTTCTGGCTCAAATATTTTCTTATTTGTTCTACTTTTTTCATCTCGTTTTTTCCTATTGATGAGGTACTTCAGAAGCTATCTTGTAGCATGAACAGAATATAGAGAGGTTTTGTTAAAATATAAATGTGAATGTAATTTAAATATATGCCATAGATTGGAGAAAAGGGTATGTATGTGACTTGTGGCCTTGATGGTAATGATATATGTATACACAATATGCTTCCTTGTAAACAGGCTTTATTAAAAACAGTCATTTCTGTTACTTAGTGAAGCTGGTATTTTTGTGGTTTTCTATTTGATAATTTAAACTTTTAATGTATCTTAAGCAAGGGCAGTACAATATTGACTTCTTATACACTGTAAGATGCTACAGTGAGAGGAATTCAGGTTTTTAGAGCATCCTCTTACGAAATTACCCATAGCTGTACAGCGAGAAGATGTAATGCTGACTGCCCTTAGCTGAGACAGCTTTTAAAGGTTGTATTTACCTCTGTAGTAACCTGAAACGCGTGAAGCTGACTTCCTACTAGTCCTGTCTCACAGAAAGATGACTTCTAGAGTTGTACTAGAAATCTCTAGCATCTTCCTGAAGCCAGTTTAGATGAGAAAACAGTATTGTTACCATGTGCCGGAACTCAGCACTGGAGAGACAGTCAGAGGCTGAACCTTCTTCCCCATGCCATCACCTTGGAAAAAAAAAAAAAAAGGAGGCGAGGGGAAGGAGGGACTGTGTCATATTTGGACAATCCATAATTCTCATGCTTTAGCGTTATCCAGCTGCATCTTCTAGCAAAAAAAAAAAAAAAGCTCAGGAGTAAACTTGATATAGAGAGCTGGTAATAATCTGAGATTGAACCATCAATGTATTTGCAATATCTGAAAATTAGTATTCATAAGGATTTAATCTGTCACTTCATATAAAAGATTCTTCTCCAGTCATGTGCAGGCTGGAAGACTATTAATCAGAAGTTGTTCCAGAAAAATGCCTTATGTGGAACCTTCCTAACATCTGCTGAAGAACTGAACTGTGGGAAGGAAGGTGTAGAATGAAGCTAAAATCTCTGAGCAGCTTTTATTACCTTTCCAACATCTAGAAAATATGTAGCCATGCATGCATGTAACTTTAAGTAAATTAAGTTCTGAAAAATAGATTAATTAGACCTTGTGTTCTCTAGGGAAACAATGCACAAATGAACTTAAAATCTGCCTCCAGCGGTAATGGAAAGTGTAACTATTTTTAATAGTTTTTCATTTGTTTCTAAAATCATATGAATTGCTGTTGAACTTCAGGAGCAAACTAAGAATTAATGCCCCAGGTGAGAGATCCTGTACCATAACATAGGAAAGACTTATTTTTCCTTACAACTGGCTGATATTCATGCTTGCTGTGTAAGCAACGTCAATCTCTGAGAAAACTGTCTCTTAGAGACTTTGCAAATACAGTATCACTGACAAGAAAAAGGAAGCGTTTGTTGACCATCAAGTTATTTAAGCTTGATAAAATCTGTATAGCTAAGTTTAAAATTCAAAACCCTACTCCTGTATTGTATGGCTTTTTAGAGTGATCCTTAGAAAAGTACAGAAAGTAGTAAATGCTGGTTGATAAAATTAGCGTTGCGTTCATAGTTTTTGTAAGGCCATAATGTAGTTATAAATGTAGTCATGGTAGAGTAAGGACTGATTGTTGCTGCATAAGGTTTTGCTCAGAGGAAGAACCTGTTTATCTGTTCTTTGTTGTGGCTTTTTGCTGTTCCGTCCTTACCGGGTTTAACTCTTCTGCAGAAGTTGTAGTAATGGAAATAATGTCTAGCTGTGTAGTAACAAGGCTTCAAATGCCAGATTGTTTTATAGTTTTCTTACTTTGAATTTATCCAGTTTGATAATACATGAGGATCAAAGCAAGAGTGGCTTGTATGCCAGCCATATAGAGTCTTCTATGTTTATGTTCAATATTTTTTTTCTTTAATAGAATATGGAGGAGGGAGCACTTGATCCTGTAGAGTAGCATGTCATAAAAGCTCATCTGCAATATATTTATTTTTGTACTTGGATTCAGCATTTCTAGTAACTTGCTGTGTCTGTTTTTTACAGAATGGACAGCAAATTGTGGATGAACCTATGGGAGAAGATGATATCAACCCACAAACTGTGAGTAAAGGATGGTTGTAATAAAAATAGTTAAATATTGTAGCACACCGATATCACTTAATTTACAGGCTGTTTGACACTAATATTCTGTTGTTCAGGTTTACTTGACATGAAGCTCGATCTCGGATCCTGATACTTTTGAGAGGTTCTTTCTCACCAACTTTAGCCTGATTCAGTATCCCTAGTGTTTATTCTGATGACCTTTTGTGCCTTCCCTAGCATTTTGGTATGATGTAGGCTCTCCCTACTATTTTTAATATGTGGTGGTCTTTCCTGTGGAAAGCACAAAGCTGTATATTGTAGAAATTATAATTAGGATGGGGAGTGAGAAGGTTTGATAGTAAGATGTGGCTAATTTAAAGCATTTCTGATTAGGAAGGGAGGTTGAGCTTCTCTTATCTTAGCAAACCTTAAAAACATGTACTTCCTTTCTACTCTCTACTTTTCCTAGTGCCAGCAATCGAAGGACTTCCATTGGCTTCTGTTAGTCATATTGGTGCATAGGTGAAAATATTTTACATCTATGAGTTCCAGACTATGCTTTGTTAATAGCTAAGGTTTCAGCTGTGGTCGTGTCACAGCAAAGGATTCTCTCATGGTTAAATTCCACGCAGTTTCTGTTGCATACACGGTATGAAATAAGATTCTTTGAGTGGCAGTGTACACATAGCTTTTCCCCTTCTAGTTTGACATGCAGGGTGTAACAGCAGCTATCACCTTTGTTTTCCCATACTGTCGTAAGATTTCTTGGCATTATCTATCTGTGTACTTTTGTTGTTAGCATTAGTCATTTCATATTTTCCTTACTGACCTGTGTAAAACTAGATTATTTGCATACTAAATCTTCATTATCCTGGAAGATTCCTTCTATTCTCTTTATAGAACCAAGTTACACAGTTCTGGTTCTTCTTAACTTTTCAACTGGAAGCCCAGGAAGAAGTGTCTCATTTAGAAGTGTTTGCATTCAAAAATAACAAAGCTATCCCATTGAGGCCAAAGAGTTTCCTAAGTCTTTTCTCTGTTGATACGGATTCCAACTTTCCTCTTGTGTTGCTAACTTGGCTAAGCTGGAGTGGAAGAGAACTTCTCATAGGAGCTGACAAAGCTAAGGGCTTCAGAAAGGTTTGCATGGAGATACTCCAAGATAGCCGTAGGTGTCAGTTTAGATAGTGACTTAAGACCCCTGCCTTAGGTAAGATGCTAAATGCTGAAACATGCTTCGTGAAATTTTCATAGTGATGGAATAGCCAAAGGCAGAGGCTAAACTGTTAATGTGGATCTTGAGTGTTTGCTGTAAATCTGATCTGGGCAGGAAGCATTAGAGAGCTCTGAACTGATGCATTGTGAAGCGCACATAGACATGGAGTGGACACTGAGCTTGAACTAGCAAGTGAACACAAAAACCCAGGTATCCATCCCATTTTTCTACCTTCCCAATAACTTTTTTTTTTTTTTAAGCTATCTGAATTCTAAAAGCCCATACTTCATATTCCTTTTTGCTTTCAGTAGTCTTTTGGGGGAAGTTCAGGGTGAGGAAAGACTGTGAAACTGTAGTTTCCATTGCTCTGGTAACTGAGAGGCATTAATCGAAGGAATTCTTAACCCAGACTTCTTGGAAATAGAGGTTGTTGCTAAAGAGAAGATTACAGTCAGGAAGGTTCACTGATAATACAAGTTCCTTATCTTCATAACATGAAGATAACAGGGAGTTCAGGTTTCTTACTGGGATGCCTGTGACTTTTTCTCAGACATGACGACAACTTTAGTGTTTACCTGTAGTTTTGTGAGAGTACTAGCTGACTGTTATGCCTGGTGATAAATGGCCTTACCAATAAAATACGATCTTTGAAACTCGATGTTTGGCTGCAGTTCAGGGTTTGTATGCTGGTGTTGTCTATTGTACAGACTTCAGCTTGTGATTAAATTGGCAAAGTTGTTTCCATCTATGCAGATGGATATAATTGCAATGCCATAGCAGTTTCTCTCTCTGCTGAAGCTGTGGACAGAGCCAGTTTAGATAATTGGTGGAGTTGCCTTTTCCGTGTTTGTCTTCAAATATACTGGTAGTAGATGTAGTTCTTAAGATAACCAGAAAATTAGGTGATTAAAAGTCTGCACTATGTGACTGCTTTTGATTCCTTCTCACACCATGGAAGGTTCTCCTGTCTTTAACACAGGGTGAAGAAACTAGACAAATGCTCACAGATTACTCTAAAGTAGTGCAGTGTTAAAAGAGTAAGAAAGGAACAATATTTGTGTGGTTACAAGACAACCCCAGAAGATCATTTGTTCTAATATTCTGCATAACATGGACTACAGTGCTTACAGTGCTTCTTGTTTGAAATAGAACATTTGGTTTTGGGGAAGTGTTCACTTTTTGGTCTGTTAATTTATTCTGACTAGTGCCATTACTTGATGGTGATTTCCAATCTTTTTTGTTTTGTATTTATTTGCTAAAATTATAGCTTTTATTGATTGTATTGGTTACATGACAAGGTTTTGGTAGCGGTGGGGAAAAAAGGTTGGGGGCTGCCTCACCATGTAGGAGGACAGACACAGTTGTTGCTGTCTCCAAAATGGACCTACCACTGGCCAAAGCAGAGCTCGTAAAGGAGGAAGGGCAATCAGAAAGTGGCTTGGTGGGTGTCTGGCAGCCAGCCAGCCAAGGTTAACCCATTACAACTGAAAAATTCCTCTTTCAAGGTTTGCAGGGTTTTTGAAGGATTACTTACACGTGGTTTCCTGTACTTTCTTCAGACATTTCCAAACGGTTGCTTTTTAGGGGAGCAATCAATTTTAGCACAGTATCATAGAACCATTTAGGTTGGAGATGACCCTTAGTATTGTAGTCTGACTGTTAACCTAACACTGTCAAGTCCACCGCTAAACCATGTGCCTAAGAACCAATTTACATGTCTTTTAAATCCCCCAAGGGATGGTGACTCCATTGCTTTCCGGGGCAGCCTGTTCCAATGTCTGATAACTCTTTCAAGGAAGAAATTTTTCCTAATATCCAATCTCAACCTCCCTTGGCACAACTTGAGGCTGTTTCCTCTTGTCCTATCACTTGTCACGTGGGAGGAGACCAACCCCCACCTCTCTGCATCCTCCTTTCAGGTAGTTGTAGAGTGATAAGGTCACCCCTGAGCCTCCTTTTCTCTGGGCTAAACAAGCCCGGTTCCCTCAGCTGCTCCTCACAGCACTTGTGCTCCAGACCCTTCCCCAGCTCCATTGCCCTTCTCTGGACATGCTCCAGCACCTCAATGCGTCTTTTGTAGTGAGAGGCCCAAAACTGAACACAGGATTCCAGGTGCAGCCTCACCAGTGCCCAGTACAGAGAGACAGTCACTGCCCTACTCCTGCTGGCCACGCTGTTCCTGATGCAGGCCAGGATGCAATTGGCCTTCTTGGCCACCTGGGCACACTGCTGATTTGTATTCAGCTGGTTGTCCACCAACACTCCTAGGTCGTTTTCCACTAGGCAGCTTTCTAGCCGCTCATCCCCAAGCCTGTAACACTGCAGGGGTTTTTGTTGTGACCCAAGTGCAGGACCCAGCACTTGACCTTGTTGTACCGTAGTTGGTCTCGGCCCATCAATCCAGCCTGTCCAGATCGCACTGCAGAGCCTTCCTACCCTCAGGCAGATCAGCACTCCCAGCCAACTTGACATTGTCTGCAAACCTACTGGATGCACTTGATCCCCTTGTCCAAATCACTGATAAAGATCTGAACCCTGAGATGTTTGATTAAGATTGTTTTAGCTTTTTAATGCCCGAGACCGGTATTTTTGGAATTTATTTTGCATTCATTTCTAAGTTGTGGTGGGTAAAATGTTGCTAATAGTGATGTAAAATACTTTCTACACAAAAAATTACTATGACTGCTCAGTAAGTTATAGCTGGAAGCTAACCTTTGCTGTCTGACAGCTAATAAAATACTATTTCAGGTGGGATGTGGTACTCTTTCAGTTCTGTGTATCTCTTGGTGTAAGATAAAGACTAATTTTAAATTACCCCTGAAACTCCTTTAAGTTCTTCTGTTTAACTTGCACTGAAATGGACTTAGGGTGCTTATGTGGTCACTGACAATTTAAGAAATTTCTCAGCCGTAACTGAGGACAGTAGGGTGAACAGGCGTAGAATGGAGCAGTACATCAGGTACAAGAAGACGAAATATTTTGGTAGGTAAGGTATTCAAGTTCAGGATAGAGGGAGAACTGCCATAGTTCTGTGGAGGTAGAAGGTAAAAACCTGAAATACTGCATCGTTTTGCTGTGTTAAGTGTTTGGATAGTATGCTGATAATGCAAATCAGATAAGAGATTTAAAATAAATATTATGTCCTAACACAGCTTTATCTACATAGGAAGTCTCTTTAGTATTCTGCTTATCAAAAGATAAATTTCATTTTGTTACATCCGTTCTTTTGGTCAAAAGTGAAGTTAGACAGGAGAGTCTGTGTTGTGCAGCTTTGATTCAAATTCAGTAGTTTGTTTTAAGAAAAGCAGGAGCTGTAATGAGTACATGCCTGTTTCTGAGGAGTCCAAGATGCTGTATGGTTCAAAGTCTTGCTCTTCTTAAGATGAATCATTCAGTATTCTAGTTTTATTGCAGTGAATATACTGGTTATATCTGGCTTTACAGCTTGCTGTCAACATTTTTTTAATCTGATATATCTCATAAATGATCTGTGTCCAGCACAAAATACACCTGTAGAGAACAAGTAAACAACTGGCTGAAGCTTGACCTAAGGTGAAAGCCTAAGTGCATGTTACTGAAAGAGGGGAAGCTATTTAAAGCCTTTTGTTTGCTACCTTTCTCACTCTTGTGCTATTTACCATTGCTTTCTGTATCTCTGTGTCCACAGAGATTAAGTAAATTAACTGAGTAAATTAATTGTTTTGAACGCTTACAGTCATGATGCATGATTTTCTACTAGCTAAAGTGAATCAGAAACTACAGCTGGTCCAGCAAGCAGCTTCCCATTTTGTATATACGTGCAGAGCGTATTGTGCACGCTGTGATCGATCTGGATTCAGTTTATCTGTGAAAATGCTTACGACAACTGACGCATTACCACTGCACTCTACTAGCTTAATAATTATTAAACATACAAGAATACTAGGTTCCAAGCATTTGTGAAAACTTGTTTTCAGTAATACTTTTTAAGATGGAGAAGAACTTGTGTATTTCTTTTTGGTAGGCAAGGACTGAAGATTGCTTTTATTCAGTACAGGCATGAGTGGAATCTATTCAGGCTCAAACAACTGGGATGGTGAAGTAAACCCTCTCCAGTGGAGGTGGCTTGGTAATATTATTGCATTTCTTGTATGCTTTGGTAAAACTTTTAACAAAACTTCTAAATAAGCAGAATTAAAGCATACGTAGAATTAAATAGAACTAAAGCATAAAGCAGTATATTAAAATATGCTGATCTGGATGATTAAAAACTAAATCTTAATAGCTGTCATCCTCTTGCTTATCTTAGTTATATATTTTAATAAGACTGTAGTCAGTGGGTAGTCAAACGGTAGTGTAAGATGCTTGTAAACAGAAGACAGTAGTTAAACATCGTAATTTATTTTTCTCTAATAGAATGTAAATAAAACAACTGTTTGCAGTCAGGATAGATGGAAAATTTTGACCTTTGTCTTGTCAATCAGTGTTTCAGTGGAAGAGTTTATAAAGAAAATGTGATCTCAGAAAAGGCTTAAAGGTGCTTCAAATTATTTTTCTAATGTGTGTGGGCAATATAGTCCCTTCATCAGTCAATTACATATAATAACAACGTTAAGATTCTATATTATACATGCATGTATACTGTACAGTTTACCATGAATCTATAAAACACTGATCAACCTGAGGGGGGTGGTGGGAGGTGTCAAGATAAGGACAGGGAGATTGTTCACCAGTTACAGTCATGGTGTGCTGGCTTTAGTCAGGAAAGGGTTAACTTTTCTTCACAGTGGCTGCTATGAAGCTAGGTTTCTGAATTTACCCTGAGAAAAGTACTGATAAGGTGTCTTTTTAGCTGGTGCTGGGGAGTGCTTGTCCCAGATTCAAGGTCTTTCTCAGCTTCTGATACTGCAGCTGTGTTCCCAGCTCTCTCTCACGACAGGCAGTATTGGGGGGGACACAGCTCAGACAGCTGACCTGAACTGACCGAAGGGGTATTTCACTCCATAGTGTGTCATGCTCAGTACATAAGTGGGGAGTGGGCTCGGGGCCCCATTACACACTCTAACTCTCTTTTTGCTCCTTGCTAACTCCTTTGCTGGCTCGTTCTTTTGTGAGTTGGTGGGTCGGTTGGCTTTCCCGGTCGTGGTATCGCTCGTGGGGCTCGCTTGGACTCTGCTGCGATCGCTCTTGGGCTCTCTGGCTCTCACTACTCAGGACCTATCTGCATCCATTGGCAGGTGGTGAGCAATTGTATAACATTTTTTATTTTCTGTTATTTTAATTGCTTACTAGTAGTAGTATTTGTATATATTCATTTATATATTTTTTTTGATATATATGATTCACTTATGTTCAATTAGTAAATAGTTCTTATCTCAATTTTATGAGCTTCCTTGTTGTCTTCCTCTGATTCTCCCCCTCCACTAGAGGAGGAGGGGGGAGGTGTGAGAGTACCTTTGTGGTATTTTGCTGGCTGGAATTAAACCACGATACATGGGCAAAACAGCCCCCCATCACTCAGACAATAATACTAAACCCAGAGTAATTTGGAGTAATCTCATTTGTTGTGTCACTGCTCCAAAATTCTGTTGGATATTGCTGTTCAGGTGCTCAGTAACGGTTTCCGATTACAAGAAAAATCATGTGTATTGACGTGGCCATGAACATATTTCTGATGCATGTTTTGATACTTTTGTTTTACTTTTCCTGGCATAACCTTTACATTTCAGTTTTCTGCATGTGTGTTTTTTGTCAGTATTTTGATGTAAATTCCTGGCTCTGTGGTAGAGGTTGTAAGACATACTTAGAATTTCTTAAATATTACAGATGTATTCGGCCTTACAAGTATTCATAGACTACTGAGTTTGGGATTTCTCATTTTTTACAGACTAATAACATTAGCTGAAACAGCTACTTGGATAGTTATCAGACGTACACCAGTGACAAGTTAATATTTTTGTAGTTTACTGAGTGATGAGGTATACAGTCGAGTTATCCTTTCATATTGCTTACACATTCTTGCATGTGTAATTACTGTATTTTCATATGGAAATCAAACTGAGGAAGCTTTCTTTACAGCCATAGTAATGCAGTTGTTTGATAATATTGCATAACTCAGTGTAACACCATGTTCCTTGTTATGAAGTGAGTAGTTGTTTCTGTTAAAGCCAGATGATAAACTGGCTGTATAATGAGTGTGTCCACTGTAATGCAAAATGCCATGAAGGAAACAATCTGGGTTCCAAATACTAAACTCTGATTTTAAGGTGGTCTGTAATTCTTACATTCCTTCTAATATATTTTACTAAATATATTTAAATATATGTACACATGTATTTAATTCTCTTTTACAACCAAATAACTTGATTCTTGGACAAATAAGTTTCCTGACCAAACCATTTACATCTATAAACCTTGAATCCACTTGTTTTCAAGGCCAGGCTGGATGAGGCTTTGAGCAGCCTGGTCTAGTGGAGGATGTACCTGCCCATGGAAGGGGGTTGGAACTGGATGGTCTTTAAGGTCCCTTCCAACCCAAACCACTCTGATTCCCTTCTTCATGCCCAGATTTTCCTTTGTAAAAGGCTGAATACCTTCTTTTCCTCAAATGTAATGAAACTGGGAGCTCATTATCTTCCAAAGCACTGTGCTGTGCTGCAACTTGGATGAATTTTGGTAGAATCTTACAGTGAAGTGCATGCATCTTATCTGTGTAAGAATGTACTTGGAGGTCCTGATGTAAGAAGTTACAACATCCTTGTGGACAGTGCAAAGCTTTTAGTCTGAGACGTTAACTGTTAGATATCAAACCCATATAAAGAAGGCAAACACTGGATTTCCCCCCTCCCCCCAAGATGTCTTCAGGTGTTGAGGAAAGGTTACAGCAAAACTCTTTCATTGACATCTTTTAATGGATTTTCTGAGTAGCTTATTTTGCACTTGGTGTCTTAGGTGCAACATACTTTGTGCATCTTGGACATAAAATTGAATCATTTGAGAGGGTAAGCAACATTAGAAGTCAAGCTGCTTACTTGTTACATGATGAGAAAACAGATGGTAGCCCTGAAAAGCCTGTAAACTAGCAGATGGAAACTGCCACACCCCCTGATTAATAGAATATTGCTGCTTTGGCTATACAAACATATTCATTATGAAGAGAAGTACATTATTCAGCTTCTGAAAACTCCAAAAGTAGCTCTGTTCCTTAATTTTGACCTTCATGAAATGAGGGCTTTTCATTCCTTATGTGTACACTACATCTTTGTTTTTTCCAGTTAATTGAAGGCCATCAGTACTACAGACCCTTGCTTATCTAGCAGCATGAAGACTTAATTTGCATTATTGCACCGTTGGACTGGAGTGCAGGAAGATTGCCAGTCTACCTAGTGGACTCCATTTAGATGACATGCTTTAACAACTTCTGGTTGTGTGTAAAAGTGAGCACTGCGTTGTGGCATACACATTTTATTCAATAAGACTTTCGGGTTCCCACGTGTTCTGTACTGCTTTGAGAGTTCCTCCAGCATCTTTCAATTCTGCTCTCTGTGGAGGCTGTGAGCCCCATTCTCTTCAATGTTTGGGCAGCAAGTCTGATCACAGTTTCTCTTGTAAGTTGAGAATATCCAATTTAAAAGATGAGGGGAAGATGAGAGATGAACTCACCTTATTTCTGTCCTGGAGGACAAAATGCTTTGTGCAAGTAGAGTTCTGCAGTGGACAGAACTGCCACTGACAGGCGTAGCAAATTCCTTTTGTTTTTGAGACAGTTGTGTTTCGTGATAAACATGTATAATACAAATCCTTATCAAAGACTTCAAGGTAAGGGGAGCAATTTGTCCTTGTTTACCACAGACTTCCCTGTTGGGGACTGCTGCCCTCTAACCTGTCTCCTTCTCATACGAAGGAATATTTAAAAGGGCAAGCTCTCTTCTCAGAGATTCTCAAAATGAATTATGTAGCGTATATCTTAATGTTTCTGGTTGGCTGGTAGTGCTCTTTGGGAACCATGCAGGCTTTATTCTCCCAGAACACAAGAAATTTCTTCCACCTGCTGCAGACCCATGCCAGTTATAGGAGAACTATTGTTGTGAATTAAGCCCGCTGACCCCTGAGCACTGTGCTTTGTACTTCACTGGGAGGTCACATAAAAGGTTTGGGAGAGCAGTAGTCAGTAATTGTACAAATGCTGCAGTTGAAATGCCTTACTTCTGTCACCCTTAGCAGATATAGCTTATCTGAAGCAGAATACACTTTTACAAGAGAGAGAAGAAAATGGGTCTTTACCCATGGTGTCTTTTCGGCTTTAAACATTCTAGTTTGTGTAGGTCTTACCACTTACTCTCCATTTCTGCTTTCAGCTCTGCATGCTAACCATAGAGTTTAATTTAGTGATGTAGAGATCCTGATCACTCTGCTTTTAGTGCATTCGTACATGTTCTTGGCAAGGTAAGGCCTTGCTTGAATGGTCTCCCATTTAGTTATTTATTTTTAAGTTTTCAAAGTGTAAACAACTATATTGCTGTTAAACGGCAATTCTTGAGGTATTTCGGTTTTGAGGAGGAAGTAGCTGGAAGTTTAAAACAATTGAAGAGGGGAAAGCTTCAAGTAATTTTTGTACCATTTATCAAATGCTTGAAATCCTTGTGTTGCAATAACCTTGTGTACAAGAAGCTTTGTTTATCCCAAAACAAATATTGAATCATTTTTCATGCTGTTACTGCTGCTGTAGTAAAGGCTGTTTTCTTCCAAAAAGGCTGTAACACAGTGGACTGAAAAAGTAAATTATAATTGAGGACTCGAGATGTAGTAGTAGCTACTGAATGCCGGTGTAATCTGTAATAATAATTGTATATATTCGGTACATCCCTGTGGGTGTGAAATAGATAAAGACCTAGAGGAGTGTAAGAGAACACAAAAACCCCACACTTTTTGTTTGCAAGGCCCTGATGAAACCAGGATTGAGGGGTCTTTATTTCATCTCTGCATTTGGGCAAGAGGGTCTGAAATCCAAGTTTCAAAGGCAAAGTTAGAAGCTGATAGTACAGAGAGCCAGGATGGTGGTATATAGAAGTAGCATGTTCTGTCACTTAAAACAAATTACTGGCTTTGTCTTCTGAAGAGGAATTAAAATCTTAAAAAAAAAAAAAAAAAAAAAAAAAAAAAGGCAGTGATCCAGGTATCTTTTCAAGCCTAGTCAAGGAAGGTAGTTTGGAGGGTTGGTTTGTTTTAATGTCTTCTGCAGGAAGAAGTACAGTGTTTTGTTGTATGTTGCCTTTGGTACAGTCGATAAATAGAATCACCTGGATCTGTTTATAGCTGAGTACTTGTATATGCCTTTGCCTAAATGTTGTTACTTGCCTTTATTGCTTGAAGAGCATGAACTGTGTCATTCAGTTCTTTTAATAAACATCAAAAATCTAAAGATGCTGTCAATATTCAGAACAATAACTTCTGTACTAAATCTAGAGAGACATCAAATTAAAAACTTCCTCTGTAGCCATTTGAAGTAAATAGATTGAATTCTATTTCTTAGAAACATTTGAAGGGTTTTTTAAAACATTGAAAGAAAGTTTAGGTATTTTTATTACTTTAAGAAATTTTTTGCTCTCTACAGGGAAATATAATATTGGTGCAAAAGTCAGACATTCGAGCTGGGTGATCCAATTCAAATAATTTCTGCAGCCTGTCTTGGCCTAACCTCTATAACATCTGTGTAGCATTTTCTATGTGCAGGATTTCAAAGGGCTGTGTGCAAGGTCCGTTTGGTCCTCTTAACAACTCGAGTAAATAAAGAGTCATTAAGCGTAAGCATACATCATTCTCTGCACTGAAGACTCAAAAGGATATGTACTTTTAAAGATATACCATGATACAGGATATTTTAAAGTATTTTGTAAAATTAAGTTAAAATTCATAAAAATAAAATTATCACACATAGGGCTGTATGCAAAATAGTTGTATACACTATATACAAAATGTTTTGTATATACTATATGCAAAATAGTTGCTATTTTGCTTGAATAGTGAAATGTTGCATAGTAGCATGATTTCTGAAATAGATGTTGGTCTTTTTCGTTCTTTTTGGGCAACATCTGCAACAGCATGTTGCTATCAGGCATCAGACAATCTGTTTAAGTTTCCTGTGTTGATCTCTACAGCATCAGCAACGTGAGTACCACTGCTGCCCGGTTATTCTTTACCTCAGGGAGGGAATTTAAAGAAAAAAAAAATCAATATTGGTGTGGTTTTGTGGTGTGTTTTACCTTCTCCCCACTCCCCACACCCACCCCGCTTCTCCCTCCCCACCCCCCGACTGTGTTTTGTGTGACTTGCCTGACAGGAAATTTTCTAATTGCCGGAACAGCTGGTCACAGCAAAAACTGTAGGGTTGGTCTTCCCTGCTACATTTATCTTCGCTCGGTCAGAAAATCTGAACATCATGGTTTCTTAGTCATGTTTAAGTTTCTGGCTCTACGTGTTCATTCTGTTCGGGTGAGCTTTGTTTCTTATTTAAAAGAATAAGGGGGAATAGGGAATTTTTAAAATTAAATTTCTAATTTCGAAGCAGTTTTAGTCTTGCACTGCTTTGGGATCAGTGGTCTTTGTATGCAAAGCCTTCTGTGTTCTCTTTAAAAAAAAAAGTTTGTGTTGTGCATATATTTTGTATAAGGTACCTGATGATAATTTAGCCTTATTGGGAAATTTTAACTGTATTTAAATACTGGAAAATTCTTTTCCTTTTAGAAAGTATGAGCTTAGCTGTCTGTTATGTTTTCTCACTCAGAGTCTAGTTTTATTAAAAAGTTTGTATTTTATAAGTTACTACATAGTGGTTATATTAATAGTTCTGCTTTCATGTACTTTTTACAGTTTTAACTGTAACTCCACACAAACATATTTTACAGGTTCAAGTTATTAATAAGCCTGTGTTATTTTAATTTACTTCTGAAGATGCTATAAAGAATAATGACACGTTACAGTTAATGTTATGGTTATTTCAACTTTTAAATTATAATTTAGTCATAGTAGACACTTAATTTGTGCAATTTGTCTTGTTGTTGAGCATATATTTAAACATAAAAGGGTTTGGTTTTAAGTTGAGAAAAGTCTCTAGTGGACAACTGTATTATCCCAAGCACTGAACTATTTAACAGTACACGTATACATGCAATAATACAGGGCATTTTCTTGTGAAAACTTAAATCACGTTTCTTGTTTCTCTTCCTGTAAGTCCACAAATACGTTTTAGTGGCGGGGAAAAAAAAAACTTATTGTGTACTGTCTTAACATTTTAAGTGAAGCAGATCTACTAATTTGTAAATAGAAGGGATAGCAATTTAACACCTGTCAGCCCATGTACTAGTTTAAACTTTGCAATGCGGTAGAAAATGAAATAAAATTTGCCTGCCATAAATGAAACACTAAAACAAGACATGCATGTGAAACAATAGAATATAGACTGCATTGTATACAGGTGTGTTAATGTAAACCTTGTAAAATCAATACTTAGCAACTCACAGTCCTGAATTACACTTCTTTTCCATGGGCGACATGAAAGATATTTTTAGAAGTCTCTGATTAAAAAAAAATAATAAATTTGTTGTACTTCTGGCAGCTTGATTATATTGCCTTTAGTATTATTGATTTTAAAATGCCTAGGCAGTGTAGCCCCTCTAAATTTTATTTGATTCCTGTTTTATTAAGATAATATCCTACCTTTCATGAATATTCTCGTGGATTTTTAAATGTTGATTTTTTTTAAATTTTCTTTAATTGCAGTGCTCTGAAATGTAAATGCTTACTAAGTAGGAACAAAACTTATATCAAAGTTACTGGAAATTAAAGTTCCACCCAATTAGTATTTTTTTGCAATGCTGGCATGCACAGTCTAGTTCATGAGATAATTCCATGGTGTCTGATCAAAAGAGAATTGCATTACAAAACTGTTTCTGGTGACCAACATTGAGCTTTTAAAACGCTTACAGGAGTTCCTCAGCTTTACCTGTTAAACAAGCTACTGCTCACAGTTCCTTTGGGAAGGAAGGAGTAGAGTCCTACTTCTGTCCTGGCCTTTGCATTTTTATTCTGAGAAGAGAAAGCATCTTCGGTTAAACATGACTGGCCAGGCTGGGAGGGCAATTCTGAAGGGCCTCATCTGTCCTTTGACTTGTTGCTTTGGGATAGGACTCATTCTTCAAACTCCTATCTTGCTTCATCTCTAACACCAAAATAATGTGAGGAGTTCAGTCTCGGTAACCAGGTCTGCAGTCTTCATTATGGGCGTGAGTGGGCTACCTGGAACAAATGCAGACATGCACATCCTTCTAGATCTCCACACTGTTGTAGTAGAAAGCCAGGAATGGAAGAGTAGAAGGTGTAGACAGTAAGGAATAAATATATAAATACAGTGATATTTCTTTATTTTCTCTATGCATTGTTTTTCTCTGAGAGGTTTAAGAATTTAAGAAAAAAAGAAACCTGAAACTAAACATTTGGAAATAGAGTTTGCTTTTAGGAAGTCTTATTTTCTGTCAGGTAAAACAATAGACGTCATCTGCAACAAGTAACTTGATGTGAGGTGAAAATGTAAGTTTCTCCATCTTTTAAAAAGAAGCAAACCAGTATTTCTGACTCAAAATGTCCACGATAATTAGAACTTACTTCTGCTCAATACTTGCTTTTCTTTGGTACTAGTGTAAAACTGACAACATACACAGAACATCCTTAAGTCAGCTTGACTTAATTTTATGCATGGCAGTGTCTTGCTTTTTGTTGTATTAAAATAATTGCTACTTCAAAAGCAGCATTTTGAATCAGCTTTTTAGAACAGTTGTTTGTGTACAAGCGCTTGAGTAATTATTAGCTCTATTAAGTGACTCAAATTGAATATTAGTCACAAATATAAGGAATGTTTTTTATTCCATGGTTTAGCTCGCTATCAGTGCGTACTGAAGTAATGGGAGATTGTGAAATGCTTGTTGGACATTGATTTTTCTTATTTTTTTAAGGCAGTTTTGAATTTAAAGGTAGGAGGACAGTGACTACAGGATGTATGAATGTGTATAGAATGTGTTTGAGATTTTTCAAAAATACCTGTAGTGGTGCACTCTTCACATTTTGAACTCTTGTTTTTAACTTAAAGGTTTCCATAAGCCCTAACACAAAAGGTAAAAGTAATTGGTTTTCGGTTTGTTGTCTCTTTTTTACTTCAAAAAGCATAGCTCATATGGGTTTCATTTCTTCGGGCAATACTGAAAATTTATCCTACATTTATAACAAGTTGAGAAAGTAAAAATGCATCTAGGAGACTTCCTGACTCGAGGGAGGGGAGGAAAAGGAAATTATGTATATGAGCTGGGGAACGGTGCCAACATTGAGTCATCCTTTCAAAATCACTTGTTATCCAATAAGCTTACTGTCCTTCCAGAACATAACTGCTTTATGTAACTTCAGCACCAAGGTTTAATGTCATAGTCAGTGTTTCAGAAAGGGTTTCTGTTTCATTACTGGATCAACATTATTCTGCCTGTGACAGACAGAAAAATATTTTGCCAAATAACAGTAATGTCCCACTGAGCTTTCATAAGTACAATGAGGTATAACAAAGTGGTAAAAGGGAACTTGCAGTCGTGGTTTGGAGCAGTGTTCAGTAACTTGCTGGGGAATCCATTTTTCTGTTTTCAGCCTTATCTTCACTTGCACTGAACGTGCATGTGCTTTGGGAAGGTGGATTTGTCTAGAGGAAGCAAAACATGCCTGAAAAAGAGATTGAGGGGTTGAAAACAAAGCTGCTACTTCCGTAACAAAAAATGGAATAATCTATGTAGCTGCATATCTAATAGCAACAAATGAAAACTGATAAAAGTAGTATGTTTTCTGCTGCTCAACTTTCAAGTGGAAGATAACAGTTAGCTCTCTATTAATTGGATTTGCTTTTTTGAAAGTTGTGTGGTCAGCAGTATAAACTGATAGAGCAGCGAGTTTGTCAGGTCGGTTAAAATTCATTAGGTGCAGCTGAACAGTATTACAGGGATGTCCATTCTGAACTGTCCTTTACACTAATAGAAATGACCTATTATCTGTCCTGTAGGAAAAGGGTGGCATGGTAATGCTATAGAAATATTTGTATCTTTTATTTCAGAAACCTAATTCTAAAATTTATTTTAGGGCTGTTGTCTTACCTTGGAAGACGGCTAATATTTGAGTGGGATGTTTACCAGTAGTGCCAGTATAGATCTGACTTCGTTGTTGTGATTAAAGCTGATTTTTTTTTTTTCCCCCTCTCATTCTGGTTCCTGACTGTATAGAAGTTGAAATTCTAGAATTGTGGACTTTCCTAATTGTGAATCTGGCTGTTTCTCATAGGTAAATTATCACAATACAAAAATAAATACCTAAACCAGATTTTAATCCATTTAAAAAATGTTATTTAAAAATGAAACAGTTACTGGAAGAGTTTCTGGTGGGATCCCACCAACTCTATATAGAAGGAACGTTAAAAATGCCAATATTGGCACAGATAAATGCTAACGTGTGTACTAGGAACAACAATTTTGCACAGTTTGGGGAGTGACTTGACTTGGGCAGGCAGTGACTCGGAAAGGATCAGCAGTACCACTGCACACTCGGCCGCAGCCTTATGGTCGGTGCCTTAGCAACTGCAGTCTCTGCAGGTCGAGGCAGGAAGATCGCGGCTGGTAGTAGCGTGGGGCTATTGCTCTGTATGCAGCATAAAATCAGTCCACTGTTCCTGTCTCTCGCAGGGGTGCAGGGCTTCCAAAATAACTGTAAAAATTCCGTATTAAAAAATGATTCAGAGAAGACCTTACTAGACCATGAGCTAGAAGGTTGCTTTACAGTGAAAAATCTGAACCAACTCACCTTAAGGGACAAATTAGGTCGTAACTAAGTCAGTAAGTAACTATACGTAGAAGATGTTTCTGATTGTGCCTTAACTCTGTTAAGAGCAGTACAGAATTAACAGATACCAGTGAAGCCTAGGTAATGTTGGAACCAGAATTATCAGTATTTAAGATAGTTTCTCCAGTAGTTACTTAGCCTGGCTTAGATATTAGAACAGGTTTTAATTGAGATTCGTGGGGCTTAGAATTTGTTAATCTGTTTACCTAATGTTTACCTTAAATCGAAGTGTTAACCCCCTTTTTACAGTTTTTGGGCAGCATGTCAACAAAGTTTGCTGTCCAGCAAGAACTTTTTTTGAATACAGGACCTCTAAGAATACAGGACATGTAAGAATTTTTTGCATATGCCAGATTTCCCTCCTCCTGGGTTTTGATGAACTCAAGGATGTCTTAGTCATCTGTGCCTCTTACTAGAAAAATACAGTTTATTTAAAAGCCCTACTGAGAGGCAGGTTGCTCCTCAGTTCCAAAAGCAAATATACAATGGTATTTTTTGTCCAGAAATCATGTCATAAAATTCAGAGGTTTTGTTTTCTTTAAAATGAGTGTGAGGATTAAGGCTTTATCCTTGTTCCCTTTTGATGTCAGTTAATTCATAACTTCTATCTCTTAGATGTAGAAGGGGTTGGTACATGCCCTTTTGTTTTCTCACACCATGAAACCTTCTATTTAGATGTCATAGGTTTGGTGTTGTATTTCTTGATATATTTCACATAACCAGAAAGTGTGCAGAGGAAAGTTCTTTGATCAGTGTTTAAGTCGTTCAGCCAGCTGAAATTCACTGCGTATCTAGGCAGTATTCATTTTGTGGGAAAGTGAGCATGCAACCTTGTTTTGCAGTCACTTATGTCCCTTTTATTAATGTATGTGATACATACATGTGATTAATTATATATGGATGTTGGGTGTTATCTTTAATATCCCCTTCCTGATGCAAAGGGCTCAAGATAGGATACAGTTATTCATCACATCTCATGCAATAAGAACTTCTGGGGTTTTCTAAATCCATATATGAACAACTTCTTTGTAAAGAGAATTTTCTCAGAAATCTGTTTCTAAATTTGTTAGAAGCTTCCCGGTGAAATGGTGAAGGAGCCATTTACTTTGTTTAGTTTTAACTGCTGTCACTCTCTTTTTTGTCATCAAATAAGAACGCCCATTTTCCACAATAACAGGCATCAGAGTAATCAAAAATGTTATGCCGATCCTTTTGAAGTGTTTTAGCATGTGAAAAACACATGGAATGTTCTTTAAAAAAGTCTTAATCTATAGATACTCATAGCATGTACTGCTCATGCTTCGCTTCTGATACTATTAAACTGCCAGTTGTTGTTCTGTGCGTAGTTGACTACAAATATATTTTTTTAAAAAACACAGTTACAATCAAATAAAACCTTCCCAGTCCCCTTCAGCCCCCGGTCTGGTTGTGCGTGCACATCTTTGTTAGAGATTTTACCTTTGGATATCTCAGTCTTGGTTAACTTTCTGCAATTCATCTGATTTCAGTTAAATTTTACTGAAGGTTAAAGCAGAGACGATGCAGTCAGTCTTTCTGTTCAGGGTGGGTCTAGTTTACTTTCAGAATCACACTCTATTTGACCTGAATGCTTTGCATGTCTTAAGCTGTAAATGATTCCCTGTGAGTTTTTTCTTACTTTTCCAATTTTATGTCAGTTCATGACTCTACACCCATTAAATGTCACCTATGTGTAGGAACAATTTAAATATACCATTCCATTATTATTATTATTATTACAGTAAAACTTTACAGTTTTTAGATAGCTGCTTTTTCCCTTTAGTGTAATTTATATGTATCTTAATTTTAACTTAACACTTTCAGTATGTTGAAGTGTATACTCAGATCATTGTCACTTACTGTGAAGCTGATAAACTAACTGCTCTTTGAATAACTCCTAACTAAAGTATGCTATCGTAAAGAATTAAGTGTTGAAAATATTTCTATTCACATTTACATAATTTTGACTACTCATAAAAGGATTAATCTGTCTTCCAGGGATATGTTTCCCAAGTAAGCATTCCATACATGATATACCAGCCTATTCGTTGATGTTCTGTTTAAGTTAATTCACATCTAAATCTTGCTCATCTTTGATAGTAAGGTAACTTTCCTGCTGATGTCCCAGTGTTTGGAATTTCTTCGTCAAGCACTTGTCATTGTGCATGTTCACACTGTGCTTACACAGGATTTATTCAGGAACTTGAAACTGAGAATTTTAGGTGCAGCAGGAAGCCTATGGTGTTTGGATGTGCTAATATCCCTAATTCTGGATAGCCTTCTTCCTAAGAGCATAAATCTGATCCTATGCCATCTATTCAAATGATCCGGGGTTTTTTCCTTTTGGGTTATTTTGTTGGCATCAGAGCATACATTGACATTATTTTTTATATTATTATTTTAATCTTTAGCTGTTCGTATTTCTGTCCCTTTTCTATAAAAACTGTGGGCTAATAATATTCTTTTTTTGAGGTGCTATTAAATTTAGAAAATACAATAAACACTCATTAAAATTTAATCATATTTAGGTTGTGTCATAAGAACGTATCTCATCTTGCACTTGCAGTACTTAGTTGTTATAAGTGCGTGTCCTGCAACCGCATCTTAAAGGCTCTACAGCTGATTTAAGCTTAGATTCCAGAAGATTCTCACAGACCCCTTTTACTTTAATACCTCTGTCACATTACTGCTAACTTCCCATTCCTGAAGATAAAAGGGCGATGTACACTTCTTGCTGCTGTACTCGTGATTGGAAAATAAAAATCGATCAGTAAAAAGATTATTAGGAGTAATAAGAGAAATGGAAATTACAAGCCTGTGAGAAGAATAGAAATGGATGGTATTGTGGATGATACTGGCAGCTCTCCTAGTAGTTTAGAGCCTAGTTTACTAGCCTTAGACCGGATTTTCAGTTGTCCCTGGAACATACAGCACAGAAAAAGGCCTGCAGATAAACTCATCTGTGTAAGGCAAGCAGTGTGTTATGCCGTGTAGCTCTGCACAGGCCATTGCTTTACACAGAACTGTTTTCAAGTCTCCTACTGAAATTGCAGAAATCTGAAGAATAAATTACAGAAGATTCTATTTATAGATAAACTCATGTTTTTCTCTTGCCTTTCTGGGCTTTTTCGTTACTACTTAGAAATACTTACCTAGTAAGATGGTTCTGCTCCTACTTCCTTAAGGGTTTGAAGTCCAGTTTCCTTTTAATACATTATCTAACAGTTGTAGTTGTTCCTGTAATAAGATCTGAGAAACAGATACAAGTATTTTATGTTACAACAGAGTTCATTTAGTCTTGAATTAATAAGTGAATATGAAAGAAATTCACATAAATTCAATTACTAGAACAAAAATGAGTATTTAGTGTTCATTAAGTACCTAAAATATGACATTTTTTCAGCAACATGATTGGGATATTATTTTTATAGTCTAATAATGGTTAAATAGTTTTTCACTGCTTGCCTGGAAGGTGTGTATCCTTTTATTATTCCCCACCCCCATGTTTCCTATTCTAATTTGCAGCTGATTCCTAAAGAGAAAAATGAGTCAACCTTGGTGTGCTCAATCCCATGTCGGTCCTGCCTTTTTTATCGTTTGGATTTGGTTTGTCTCTGGAATATAGTCCATTCCGTGTTCTTTCCTATGTATGTATGTGTTCCTGTGCACATACACACACTGTGAGGTACATCCTGTGCACATACACACACTGTGAGGTACATCACTAAGGGCTTACTTACACTGCGTACTTACTGACCAGAATAGTTCTGGCTTCTGTATCAGAATAGGAAGTTATTCTGAAATAGTGGCGTGTTAAATTCATACCCAAACTTGTTTGTCGCTCATTTCCCTTCTAGGCCAGTGTTGATTTAACACTATTACACTGTTAAGGAAATGTTAAGGAAGCTCAGAGTAATGTTACCTTCTGCTTGTTTCCTTGTGTTCTTTATTTAGTTACACAGTAGCAACCACTTAAAGGTGACTAACACAGTATTTTATTTTTTTTAAATGTGGCTTGCTGTGACCATTTTACTTTCTAGTGTGAAAAAGGCCTTAAGATAGCTGTGTGGCTAGAACAAGAAATCTGTGTTGCAACTTTAGGCATTGCTGCAGCATAAGGCTTGAGAAAAGGGAACTTTCCAAGCTTATAAATAACAGAAATAAAATATAGGCAGTAGGGCGTAGTTACAACTGGAAAGGAGATCTCACCATTGCAATGGCCAGATCACTGGTGAGTGAGTGTCTGCAGTGGTGGGACAGTTGTCAGGGAATGGAAGAAAGGAGAGGGAGGAACAGGGTCTGTCAGCACCCTATACACCATCTCATTTAATTTGAATTGCTCACATGGGACAAGTGTTTTTTCCAAGTATGGGGGAATGATTAGAGGCAGAGTTTAAGACAAATTCAGTATCAGACTGAACGGCTGGCTTCTCTTCCAGCTTACTGTAAGATGGCATCTATCAGCCAATGTAATTAGTACAGTTGGCTGAGAAAGAGATCGCGTTTTACGGTGGGAAAGGTTCGTGTTTTGATTCAGGGAGATAGTGGGTGCAGCAAGGGTTGATTACTTCTACATATAATTTGCGTTTCTACAAAAGGCTTAGCTTTTGTATTTTTAACTGCATTGGCAAAATACTGTTTAGGTTAAAATAACAAACACTCAGCAGTTATGTCAGAAAAGGAAACTGCAATTTTGTGGGTAACTATTCATCATACATCTTTCTCCCAAACGTATGTTATGGACAAGTTACTATAGTAGGAATATGATCTGGGTTCTCTTTCGTTTGAAACAGAGTTGTATTAGGTCTGCCTCATAAGGACTGAAGAGTGTCTGAACCCTGAGAAACTGTGAAGACTGGGAATATTCTCCTAGTATCAGGAATGTGAAGTGGTGATTTGGGTTTTTATTTTTAAGGGGTACCCAAAATAACCACTGGGAAGTTGGTTGCATAATTATTGCATTGCATTAAAGCAAAATCTTTTGTTTGTGTATACAGAAGAAAGTAGTATCTTTTCTTCTTAATTTCTTGGTTTTGCTCCCTTTTTGTGATTCTTACAAAGCAATCAGATGGACACATTGCTTTAAGTCCCTGAATCTGGGTGGGTAACAAAGATTTGAGGAAGTTTGGTTTCACATATTTTTTTTCCTTTTCCAAGACTGCCAGGCAGCTAATGGATAAAACAGTTAAGCAGAAATGGATCAAAGTATCCAAATGTGTACTTGGCATCTGTTCTACTGTGCTATTCTTCCCCTGGGATTCTCTAAGATTGCAGTGGGTGGTTTAAGTAGTATGTAATTCAACTGAACGTATTCTGACTTAAAAGGTGAAAATACAAATGTCCACCAGCAAATAATTCTTTTGACAAGTAGAAGGAATCAATACTTCTCTCAGACTCCGCAGAGATTCAGCCTTGAGTCAACAACCATAGCATTTTTCTCTTGAAAGAAAAAAGGAGTTTAGGTTTGTTAGGAATAGTACACAGCATGCGTATGTGCACATGCATGCAAAGTTTTGGCTGTCTTGCAATGAGAACTGGCACCAATCCTTATTGGTCATCTTAATTTTAGAACACCCAGGTTCTTTACATGAAAATATCTTTTTTTACTTTCTGATTTTAAAAGTTGCCTGGATGTTCTGTGTGTTATTCCAAAGTGGACTTTGGAATTTTTTTATGTACGTACACGCTCTCTTACACGCACGTGTTCAGGATTTGTTACATGCACTTTGTTTCCAACTTTGTTTGGAGTTTTTTGAAAAAAGAATCTTTTGAATGAGAAACATTGACCTAGGAGAAATGTGTTTTGAGCACAGAAACATCTGTGGACAGTTGCTGTGCGCTTATACAGGGTACTGAAATGACCAGGTACCAAAGGATGCTTTCAGCAATAATTCACTTTGCTGGGTACTTGAAAAATACATAAATTAGTGCTGCAGAAGCACAGCTTTAGAATGCTGCCTCTACTCCCCCTTCACTAAAACTAACTGGTGCACATTTTGGTGCATATAGATAAAAGGAAGGTCTGGAGCGAGGAAGACGTATATCCTTGGTGGAAAAGGGTCAGGTTAGAGAATGCTTAAGCAAACTGGATGTTCATAAGTCCATGGGCCCTGATGCACATGAGTGCTATGGGACCAGGCAGATGTCAGTGTGAGGCCACTTTTGATTGTCTTCCAATGATCATGGTGACTGGGGGAGGTGCTTGAGAACTCCAGGAAAGCAAATGTCACTCCTGTCTTCAAAAAGCACAAGGAGGACGACTTGGGAAGCTACAGGATGTTCAATCACACCTTGATCCCTGGGAAGGTGATGGAACAAATAGTCCTGGAAACCATTTCCATGTACGTGAAGGACAAAAAGGTAACTGTGGTTAGTGAGTATGGATTCACAAAGGTGAAATAATGTTTGACCAACCTGAAGGGAGGGTGCAAAGAGGATGGTGGAGCCAGGCTCTCTTCAGCAGTGCCCACTGCCAGGACCAGGGGCAATGGGCACAAACTCAAACACAGGAGGGTCCCTCTGAACACCAGGAAACACTTTTTCAGTGTGTGGGTTTCTGAGCCGTGGCACAGGTTGCCTGGGGAGGTTGTGCAGTTTCCAGCCTTGGAGATATTTGGAAGCTGCCTGGATGTAGTCCTGGACAGCTGGCGATAGGTGGCCCAGCTTGCACCGGGGAGCTGGACCAGCTGATCTCCAGAGGTTCCTTCCAACCTCAGCCCATCTGTGATTCTGTGAAATAGATCTGAAACTTCCCCATTGAACAGAGGAAAAGTAATCTCAGATTTGTTTTATTCACTGTAGTCCATAGAAGGAATAGGAAAAGAATGCACAAAATGGTGTAATTGTAGTTAGTATGTTTGTGTTACGTTTAACTTACAGTCAGTGCTGCTTAGATTGGATTGCGCATAATGCCTAGGTAGTCCTTCAGATGACGTTGATAAGAATGCAGCTTCTTTTACTTAGTGTTGAACAGTTGGTGATAAGTTCTGAAATTCTTTCCTTGTGTGGCACGGAGTGTTGCTTTTCAGATGTTCAAATTCTGTGCAGAAAACACTGAATTAAGTGCAGAGCAGAGAAAGACTAGAAGATCCACTGCCCTTTAGACCTTTCTGGTGACTAGTTTCTCACAGAATGGGGAATGCTGAAGGCTGGCAGCTTTTACAGAATAGGCTGCCTGTGAGAAGAGAGGCAATAAGATTCTTTTCCTCACCAGAATTTTCTCAGTGGCAGGTGGGACAGTGTGTTGCTATTGAAGTGGGGCTGGAGGATGTGCTGCTTTGAGGGGAAAGGTCTTGAGTCTTGCATTGTTGTATAAAGGTGAGAGTTAGTATCACTGCAGCACAGTGATCCTCATTCAAGTGTTAGAAGGACTTTCCTAAGAGATCTGGCCAATTTGATGCACTCTAGGTGTGCTTTAAGATGGCTACATTCTGAAGAAGATTGGTTTGCATTAATGGGTTGTGAATCCAGAATGGGGAGGGATGATGAGCCAAACAATATGGGCCTAAGCACAAAAGCTTGGGAATCTCTGACTTGTCATTGTCAGCTCTGTTATTGCCTGGATTCTCATGCATCCCTTAAAGTTTAAGCCACACAGTTACTGAACTAATACTGCCTTTTCTAACAGATATAATTTACTTTTTGTGTTTTAATTATACAAGTAGTGTTGCTCTGTTTTTTATCTACATTTGGAGGTGTGTAGTTCACTGGGTTCAGTGGCACTGGTATTTTTCAACATTTTTTTAATTTATTTTTCAGAATATTTGTGAATTTTACAATATTTTTTAGGAAGACTCATCACTGACCTAAACTTATTCCACTGTTTTCCTCTGTCAGGAAGAAGGAAATATCAAAGAAATCGCAATAACTCACCATGTAAAAGAAGGACACGAGAAAGCAGACCCTTCACAGTTTGAACTTCTGAAAGTACTAGGACAAGGATCCTTTGGAAAGGTTGGTAACCAGACTCTTGTGGAGCCAATTATTCAGGAGTATAGCATTGAGTAATATTAGGAGTGAAACATTCAGAACAATGCAATCTTGCATTAAGGCAATATTGCAACAGAAAACCTATGTCTAAATTATTGCCAACTAGCCACTGTAATTGTGGCAGAGCTTTTCAAAGCAGTAAGTTGTATTTCTGGTTTGTATGATATGTTGATCTTGAAAGATCCATAGAAAAATTGGCTTGATATAAAATAATTGGGTATTCACTGTTAAAATGGAATCTCATTTTTCTGTAAATACTCTTCTTCTGTGTTTGAGGGGGCGAGGGTTGAAAGATTTTTGTGGTAAGTGTTCCTAGTTGCTAACTTGCTAATGGCAGGTACCATGCCAGAAATATCGAGTCTTTAACAGACCTTCAGATAAATACCAAGGTACCAGTACGGAAGCTATAGCCAGAATTTATTCTTGTAGCAGATGATAATTGTAAAGAACAAATTTTAGGCAATAATGGCTACTGAAATAAACATGATGTAACCTAGTTGTGTTCATGGTAGGCATTATCTGCCATAATTTGGTTAGGGCACAATGTGCCCTGATACTTATTGAATCTTAAACAGAGCTTCAAATGTTTCAGGCATTTAGGGAGCACCGTCCACACTGAGATGTCACTAGGTGTACATGTCTCATACTTCTAGTGGTCCAAATCCAACACGGAAACAAAACATTAACTTTGTGTGGCAAAACAGAACGTTAAAAAACAATGGAATATGCAGTGTAAGACAGTCGAGCCTTTACATCCATTTTCAGCCTTAATTGTAATATTTAATGTGATGATAAAATCGACCATATAAAGCCAAATCCGTCTTGAATAAGGGAGGAAAATGAGAATAATTGATCCCATTTTCTCATGGTGGTAGAAGATTAGCTAGTCATATTATTGGAGTAGCAGTTCCAGTTAAGCTTGGAAATAGGGATGTTTTGAAACTATAAAATTTTGTTCTCAAACTACTAAGAATTCACTGAGAAACCTGATTTCAAAGGTGATTTCCTATGTGGTTTGATTTAACCCAGAATCATAACCAAGTTTTTATTTGGAAATCTTTAGATCAGGAGAAAGAAATCATTCAAGGGCAAGGAAATGTAATCTAATGAATGATAATTTTAAGAAAACTGTTAATTGATATTACTGAATTCAATTTTATAACTTCAGGGGGGCAACTTGGGGGGGAGCAAGGGGGTTTAAGTGTCTAGCTGACTCAAGCTATTACTAAAATGCCATTCTTGTCCTCAGTTGTTTTAGCCTTTATGCAAAAGGGATTAATATTACAAAACCCATAATCCCTTTTTTGTAATAATGTGGGAAGATGCCACTACTTCCTATTCACTTTAAAAAGACTTAATTTGCATGCTTTTCAAGGTCTCTTCACGATGATCTGGTAATTTCTGCATAATGCAAAGGGATATTGTTGCAAGTGGAAATTGGGTACAAAAAGACATAATACTAAATTCATGTAACATGCTTAACTTTCTTGTATACCATGACATGTCTCTATGCTTTTTCATAAATAACCAGTAAACCTGTTGCAGGTATTTGATTTTCTTTCTTTTCTCTTCATTTCTAAACTGAAATTTGGCTCTACTGGAATTCGTTTTGTATTAAGGATATTAAAAACAATACCGCTCAAGAAATCCCATTACACTAAGGAAGGAAATGAAACACCAAAATTAGTTTGGCAGACTGTTTGTCTTGAATGAACCTTTTAGATGATGAAATGAAGGAATAGTAAGTAACAATGCAAGGAAAGTTTTGTTTGGCTTTGCAGAATCTAAAACTGTCAAAGGAGCTAATCGTAGTGTTGGATATAATAAAGTGGAGGAATAATAAAGTTGAGTTTCATTGAAATGATATTGAGTACTTGGGTATCACAGCAAAGTACATTGATTTGACTTACCTTTATTTTCTTTTAAGAATTCCTTTTAATTTTCAATGCAGGTCTTTCTTGTCAAAAAAATCTCAGGATCAGATGCTAGACAGCTTTATGCAATGAAGGTATTGAAAAAGGCCACCTTGAAAGGTAAGCACTGTTGAGGGGAGACGGAGAAGTGGGGAAGGAAGAGAAGTGAGGGACATTATACCAAAATTAATCTTTAATTATTTTGGCTATTCTGCGGTTTGTGCCTTAACTTTCTTCAGTCAAACAGCAAATAGCAGAATACACTGCCTTGTGTTGTAAACCCAGAAGGTTTAAGTAAACCACAGTAATATATTGATAGTTGTAGGGGAAAGTAGGTGCCTTTCCATGCTATGCGTATTAGGTGATGCTGCTTTAATTGAGTAGCTGTGTTACATCTGCCACCTGGCTTGCTCCTGAGCTGTTATTGGAAACTTAATATCCTTCCTTTTTTCATTTGCTATGTGTCACCAAGGATACAGTTAATGCCTTTTGCTCAGTTTATATTTAGGTCATGATATTTAAAAAGTGCATTGTATCAGCTGTTTTATCCTGAAAGTTCTAAGCTTTAAGTTCTTTGAAACGGAAGTACAGAGCATGTTTTCACAAAACTTTTGGCACTTGGCTTTGGACATGGGATATGTTTGATAAAATCTTAAGTAAGATAAGTTACTTGAGCAAAAGTGAGTTGTAAATTGTTTGTTTCCTGGGTGGTTTTGGTCTTGGATGGTATCAGTAAGAAAGTAGTTCAAACCTGAACATCTCAGTTGTCCTGGAGAATTCAGTAAGAAAAAAAAAGAAATAATGTATTTGTTACTATAGATTAAAATGAAAGTCATCTTTCACCCTAATCCCTTCACCAGAATGTGTATTTGTTGCTTTATGCCATTGTTTAACACTTCTGTCTGTCTGTAGTTCTTCTAACTCATGATTACACAGAAATAGCAATGATAATTTTGGGATAGTTTCAACAACTTTAGTATTTTACCCATGTTATTGGTTATTGTACTGATCTGCAATTCTAACATAATTTCATCTGAAAATATTCCTAGAATGATGGAGGTAACAAAAACTCACATTGAACTGTGAACTTCTGCTAATATGTTGAACCTGAAATTTTTCTGCTTAACATAGTGCTGATATCTGTCCCACAAATCTAATTATATATCACTTAAAACTATTACAGAGGGTGTGGCTTTGAACAGTTTCCTATATTTTGATTCCTCTGTGTTTCATGGCACGTGTTGTTCTCATCATTTACTTCCTATTTTTCTGAAATTGATTTCCACTCATTTAAGTTACTCTGATATCCTCAATAGCCTTTCCTTCTCCAGCCTGTTATTAGCTCAGTACTGGAGTCAAAGGTCATTCAGCAGTTGCTTTTTTAAGATGTTTGAGGGCTTCTCTCCATCACCTTTTGACTGTGGTTTAACCGTATGTGTAAAAATTGCAGTCCAAGCTGTGGATCTAGTTCCGCCTACAGATGGCAGAGTGGTAGATACTGAAATTGAACGCTTGAATTTTGGTTGGAAAAGGACACTCATGGGCACTAAGAATTCGAGGATGCAAAAGGCTTGAGCAGAGAAGTGACACCAGGGGGAGGATGCTGCACTTCTGAATGCTTTGTGTCTGAATTTTCAGGTGCTTCTTAGTGTGGTTTTTTTAGTGTGTTTTCGTTGCAATTCATGTTTTAGAGCAGAGTTGCAAGCAATTGAAGCTTACTGTTGAAGTCTTAATGTGAAATTGACTGAAAATAATTCTTTTTTTCCATAATTGCAACATTTTTTTGAGATCTAATATTGTTATTTTTAAATTATACATGGTATTACTTGACTCATCTACAGTTCTTTAGCTCTTTAAACTCTGTTTCATAAAATTATATGTGCTCTAAAATGAAAGATACAAGTGCCCTTTAAGACCGCTTAATTTGAAGGCGGTGTGCATGATTCACAGATCACAGTTAGAGAGGAAATTTTCATAGGAATGTAACTCTCTTAGCCAGCATGGGTTGATGTAAGTACACAGTTCAACCTTTTAATGTTTAGAGCAAATCCAAGAATATACAGATGCGACTTTAAGTGCAGAGACTAGTTTATTAATACACTCTGATAGAAGGTGTCATCTTTCAGTGCTCCTGTATGATGGGGAGTAAGAGAGAAAGAGGGCCAAATCTTTGCTAGTGCCTGGCATCAAGTGTATTAAGAAAAATCAGTACTTCCAGCAGTACATACATGAAAAATGCAGTCAACCAAAGTCAGATTTTAAGTCAAATAATGGCTAACAGTAATGTCTGAAATGAGCTCCATTCCTTATACCTTTTTTAGTTGAGATTTTGTCAGTGTTCACTAGCTCTCATCTGTAAGAGTTACAAACTTTGTCCTGGCAGATTTGGACCTTCAGGTGGGACCCAGGCACTGACTGGAGCGGCAGGGGCGTGGCCTGGGGTAGCTGAAGCAGGTGCCATGTTCAGCTGACCATCCTGCCTGTCTCCATGGATTGCCAGCCCTATATGCGGGGCATCTGCACATGGTCCGCAGTGGTGCAGAAGCAGATGTATGTCCTGTTCTGAGCCACTACGGTGGGTAGTGGGACAACACAGGCAGCTTGGGCAGTAATCTGATGTCTGACATGCTCTTCAATGCATTTACTCTCAGTAAACCTTTTTAAATTCAAGAAAGGTTGTCTGAAGTACACACTACATTGAATGGATATTATTTTTTATTCTAAGTTCATAATAAAGGAAATTAAAGTTCCCTTCCAAATTGTAAAGGTACTTAGTGTCTTAATAGTGCAAGTTATTTGAATGAGTAGAACAAATATAACCATCTTTATGATAGTGTAATTTAATGATAGTATAATTATTACAGTATTTATAAGTTTATTCTGCTATAACTTTTAATTCTCTCTACTTTTCAACAGTAGGGAAAATGGCTGCTTTCTATACATAGCTGTGGTAGTTTCGCTTTACTTAAAAGATTAAGTGTAGGGCAAACTGAAGGGTGGTTATGTGCTTTGGGTAAATTTACTTACTCTTGTATCAGATTTTGCCAATAGCAGGAATTGAAGCAAATGGAAATGCATAAAGAGAATTTATTTCAGAGCGCATTTTTCTGATAAACCTTTCTCAGGTCCCTTCTGTGTACAGTGATCTGCAGACAGTTGTAATACTATGGGATACAATGTGAAACACATCAGGAAACATGAGGGGAAATACTGATTGACTATGTAAATTTATTATTTTAAAAAAATTTTGCGTATGTTCTGTTGTAGTTCGAGATCGGGTTCGGACAAAAATGGAACGTGATATCTTAGTAGAAGTTAACCATCCTTTCATTGTCAAGTTACATTATGGTGAGTTGCAAAAAAAAAAAAATCATTTTTATAGCATAAAATGGGTGCTTGACAAGATAATACTATGTCTAGCCATTCTTTTCCAAAACCTCTTATCTTTTGTATGTGTCATTCACTTGGGTTTTTTTAATTATTTCTTATTCTTGATTTATTTACTCCATAGAAAACATACTCAATGGCATTACTTCCAGTTGCATCAAAATTAGTGGGAATAGGCCTTTTAATAGTATGGACGGGCATAAAAAATTATTCACATGGAGGCAGGGAGGAAATCGGTACTCTTAACATGACATGCCTAAAGTAAACTGAAAAAAGAGAATAGTTTCTGGTGGTTTTTGTTTGTTTGTTTTTTCCAGTTCATATTTTTCTTTTAGCATCCAGTTTTTCCTACAGTTCAAACCTCAGATCTCTATCACCCTATGATGTGGTTTAAATATTGTAGCTTTTACTATTTTACTTGTCAGTCTTTTGCAAACTAGATGACATCTCCCTGTTAAGCTGAGCTTCCAGAGGTTTTAGAATATGTGCATTTGTTACTAATTTGTCCTTTTAAATCTAGGCTTTTTGCTTCCAATATCTGGAATAAAATGCTAACTAACCTAAGTATGGTTTATTTTTTTAGAAATTCCATTGGTGAATTGCTTTGTTTTCACATGGCATGAGAATTACTTGGTCCATGATAGAGGAACAACTACTTAATTTAACATTTTTTCCACAGAGGAAAGAGTAATAACTAATTTTGAATAATGAAAATAAGGGTGAATTATTTGGTATGCTATTCTTTTGATCGTGGGTAAAATTAAATTATGTTTAATTTTTTTAACTGATCTTTCCAGCTTTTCAAACAGAAGGGAAGCTATATCTTATTTTGGATTTTCTCAGGGGAGGAGACTTGTTTACACGTTTATCCAAAGAGGTAAACTTTTAATTTGAAAATCACCTATTGATAAAATTTGACTATAAATTGCTTTTATTAAGAGAGTTTAACTTTTTAAATTCTGTTTTCATTGAATGAAATTGTGAATTCTCTTTTTGTAACTAGCTAGAGTTTTTGTTTGCTTGGGTTTATGCACAAAGTAGTCGCCTCATGAAGGTCCTGTTGGTAATATACACTGTTACTGAAAAAAAGGCGTAGACAAGCAGTCTTTCTGTGCTGCTTTTTACACCTTGCAAAGTTTTCTTCTCCAATTGCTGCCTTGTTTAAAGATGAGTCTCAGAGCATGGACTCACAAAGTAATTGTATTGTGTGTATATATATGCAATATATGTATACCTGGTAGCCAGAATTTGTAGCTGCCTTCTGTTTTCCCTGGCTCAGAGTAGCAGTTGGGTTACCACTACAAAGCTCTATGGGTATTAAGAGGACAGTAGAATGCAATGCATTTTGTGTGTAAATATATCATTGTTTCTATGCTGACCACATAAAGGGTTACACTTAATTTGGTGAAGCCAATTCAAGTTGCTTCTTATAGTTTTGTTTTGCTACAAATAAGGAGAAGGTTACTAGTACTCTAAAATGGAGATTGTTATTTCTTAAAATCCATAGTTCTTTCTTGATTCCCAAGGAAGAATGTATATCTCTTTCCTGCTGATTCATCTTGAGGCACTCAAATTTGAGAAAATCTGGCAAGGTTAGATGAGAAGTATTCGTTATAAGTACCTGCATCTAAGCTAATTGTTCATAACTAACGGAGTGAAATGGTCATGCCAGATACCATTAATGTCATCCTTATATCAAATTATGTGGTTTTAAAGTACATCAGATGAACTGCAGCCTAAAAGTTCCTACTTTTTCCCTGTTGACTGTAAAGGGAAAAGTGATTAATTCAGAGCTAGATGTCTATGCTACAGATGTTTAAGGTTAGGAGAGATAAATTCCATGCAATGTTTTTTAAAGAACATAGTGTGGGTGTATTATCATCCTCATGGGATCTTTCATTATTTGAGCTTTTAAATATTTCATATAGAGATTTCCCTTCTTAAATGTGCCTGTACTAAATATTGGCTCTTTTCTGGAAATAACATCACCAACAACCTTTTGTACAAGCTTTGATATCACTTTCTCCCCTTTAATTACTAAGGGGAAAATATGGTATTCTCCATTCTTAAACCTTGCTTAAAATAATACTCATCTGTGCTCCTCACTGCTGTACTTTTTTCCAGGTCCATATGCTATATCTAAAGATATTAGTCTTAAATTCTTGGAGGGGGAGGGGAGAAAAAAAAGAAGGCTCGGAGTAGTAACTGAGGTAGAATCAAATCATGCAGGTTTTGCTTTTTTTTTATTATTCTTTTTCTAAATTCTTAGAAAAGTTTAATTGTAATGTTTTCTGTCAGTGGATCACGACAGGTGTTGATATAATTGGGACAACATACTCATTTCAGTGGATGTAAACAGGGATTAGTTTATCTTCCTGACAGAAAACGTGGGATTGCTATTTGAGATCTTACCTGTGCTCTTACATAGACTATTTCCTTAGTTTACTCTTTGATCTACCTTTTCTGCAGTTACAGCTCAGGTTGCATCTTGGGGTTACCACCATCACAGTAACTTCTTTCTCATACAACATAGAGATGGTATCCTCAAACACAAGATGCTTATGCCTGTCTTGTGTCCCTGACTTTGTAGATGAAATTCAGGCATTTGGACTTCTTTAGGCCATTTGTTGTCTGGAAATGAAATGGTCATAACCAATAAAGAGGTAGTCACATTCTGTAAATGCTTCCCAAAATTTTTCGGTATCACTACAATGTGTCTGTCTGTTCCCTTGAACAGTCAGATACAAATAACTTAAGTTTTGTAGGAAGAATAATATGATACTGCCTTCAAAAGTATTTTCAAGTATGTACTGTGAAATAATATCGATTAAAAAAAAAAAAAACCCTAGGTTTTGTCTAACCAAGAAATTTAGATTTCTAGGGTTTTGTAGAGAAATGAATTAAAGTAGTCTGAAGAACTGTTCTGCAAAACCACTTACGGTTGTTTAGCTGGTGCTGATGTAAACTTTACGAATTTTACATGTCAACTACACGTTTTGCTTTTCCAGGTGATGTTTACAGAAGACGATGTTAAATTTTATCTGGCAGAATTAGCACTTGCTTTAGACCATCTGCATAGTCTTGGAATAATATACCGGGACCTAAAACCAGAAAAGTAAGACTCCTCTGTGGCAAATGCAGTTTGATTTGTATAGTGCTTCTACCTATGCAGTCCGGTTTCCAGCTGTTAAACTTCAGTAATTTACTATGTAAACCAAACAGGGAGGGAGGTGGGGGAAGCTTGTGGGCTATTTTAATTAAAAAGGTTGGATTTTATTTCCACACAAACCAAGCATCTAGTTTCAGAGTGAGATGCCAAGTGTTATAATCCATGATACTTTAATTAAAGAGTATACTGAAATATCCCTACCTTTCATTTTCCAGGTGTTTTAGGGTGTACAGTGGAGAAGAGGTAGTCTTGGCCTTTTGTTTTTGTCATTATTGTAGAATTTCTGGACTAGAGATAAACTTAGTACAAATGCACAATTCAGAGTTACAGCTGAATGTTGTGTCTTTGCATTTGAAAGCCTAACAGTGAACACCTTTTCCAGTGCTGGTTTTAAAAATCCACTGCAGTAAGAGCAGAACGGAATTTAATTTTTACTTTGAAATATGAAAATAGTAAGTCACAGCCTTTATTTAACATATTGATGATCACATAATTAGACCGAAAGCTTAAAATAAGCTTCAAGTTAAAGTTCTGGTATGGTGTTGTGTCTCAGTAAGTTAGTCATCAGCGCTTCAGTCAAATGACGGAGTTCTGTCTCCTGTTTATGTCTTTCCTCCAGCATTTTTTTAGTTTTAGAGGACATAAAGAAGAAAACGTCAGTGCTGTCATCTGAACATTTGAACCTTTCAGATGTAAATGTATGGTGTAGTGTTACTCTCCACCCGGACAGGATTCTAAGTGACAATATAATGTGCACATCTCTGTTGTGCTTAATCACATAGTTAAGAGACTCTGCCTCATTGCAAGGAAATCTAGAATAACTCTGAAGTCCTGCTGTCCTAGGTCATCCCATTTCTCTGCTATGGCTCTATGGAGAACCTCAAAAGTCTGTGAGATAACTGTCTCATGCAAAGTATTAGTGGAAAATAGGAAAAATTATTACCATGTTTCACAGTACCTGGCTTTTACGTGGAACTTCCATTAGGGTACCTTGTTCTTTTGTGTCTCCTGGGGAAAAAAAAAGACACAAATTTTAAAATATTTAGCCCTGGCTCACAAGAAGGGAAAGATTCGTACTCAAATCAGAAGGTTGGAGACTTCTGGCATGGGGTTGCACTTACAAATAAACAGGGAATTAATTATGTTTAAATTTTGAGAGTGCTCTGTTAAATAATTCCAGAGTGAGGAAAAACAAGCTTACCAAGTGGAAAAAGATCTTCAAAAAGCAGAGCGACAGAACTTTAGTTATTTTGCTAACATTTACTTCCAAGAGGAAAAGAACAAAATAGTGATTGTCATAAGACTAATTAGCTACTGCCTCAAACATAGTTCTTTGAGGATTTTTTTATTTTATTTTATGTGTCTATACCTTTCGAAAAGACTGTGGCTTAAGCCTTGAGTGTATCTCATTAAAACCCCCCAAAAAAACCCAAACCAAACAATCAAAGGTTACCTGCAAGTTATGGATGTGATAGTAGTAACTCTCACAGGCTCTGTCTATGCTGTGGGGCTGTTTCCCACCAAGGAAACTGCAAGGAGGAAAAGGAAAGGACAGGAGAATGGACAAGCACAGTGTGCCTGGGTCACATCTCATTCCCAGGATGAAATGCAGCTCCCGACAGGAGAATCTGGAGGAATTAGTCCTCTGTGTAGGTGGTGTTACAGAGTCCAGTTCTTGGATAATTTGCATGCTTTGGATTGTGATTATATTCCGTGGTGGTTAAGGATAGTTGGCATCTCAGAAGCATGGCCTCTTTTGTGATTGAAATAAACAGGCGGAAGTATGTGGCCTGCTCTGACTATAGGGCCTGTGGGTCCTGTCCTTGGGTACAGCATGACAGTATTACTTGATGTTATTTGATGAATTACCTTTGAAATGGTAATTACAAATGAATGCCCATTTTGAATATGTATGCAAACAGAGATTGTATTAACATGTCTTCCTCAGTTTAAGAAAATACAACTATATCTCTATTTTTAATAATCTTGATAATGACACATGCTACAGATGGCCAAAACTGAAAGTCCAAGATAAATGTTTCCGCTTACTGAATGTGCTGAATTTAACCAAATAGTTAAATAAAACTCTGATATGCTGATTAGGTTTCAAAATCTTTCTTTTTAAAGAATTGAAGGAAAAGAAAATGTGTAGTTTCAAAGTATCTCCTCCTAAGGATTCATTTACATGCATGTTCAGTTCTGCCTGTCTTTGTGTATGCTGTTCTGTTTATTCATAAATGTTGTCAGTATATTGTCTGAAACAACAGTTAAAAGATATTTTAATTCATTTATTTTATTCTTTTTATTGGTTTTTAGCATCCTGCTTGATGAAGAAGGACATATCAAATTGACAGGTGAGTAAAGGAAAATCGCAATAACTGGGCCTTTTCTGTTCATAATAATCTTGGCATTTTCCTTTATTTCAATAAAACAATAATTTTAAGTGATAGCAATTGTGCTGTGGAGCAAATAGTGTAATTAGTCTGGAATAAATTAAATACATAAAGCAGGTATTTTTTATATGTGTAAATACATCTGATGTTATGGACCTGTAATAATAATGCAGGGAGGGGAGGAGAATTCTGTACCTCCCCTGTATTTGGGTGTGTGTACAAATGATACAAGCATCGCGTTTCACGTTATGGTGAAAGTATTAACCATGATTATTTTTTCTTCCAGATTTTGGCTTAAGTAAGGAGTCAATTGATCATGAAAAAAAAGCCTACTCTTTCTGTGGAACAGTGGAATATATGGCACCAGAAGTTGTTAATAGACGAGGCCATACACAAAGTGCAGACTGGTGGTCTTTTGGGGTTTTAATGGTAGGTTTCTGGTAAATGTAAACAATAGCAAAACTGTACTTTGGCAAGGTTTGGTGAAAGAAATCAAATATTAAACTCTAAGGTGAGCTTTAAATTAATTCTAACTACCAAAACAGTCTAAAGTTTCTTAAGTTAATAACAATGACACAGAGTTCAGTTCAAGAATGTGGGCTGGGTTTCATATCAACACCAACAATATGCCACATTTTTGTTACTGATGGGTTGAAATTATTACACATCTATTGTAGTTTGAATGTTTCAGAGACTAATGGGAACACTACAGTATACAAGAATGATACTGTCTCTTCCAAGGTGGGGAAGAAATTTAGATCTAAATTTTAAATTTGAATTTATTCTCAAGTGGAGAAAAAATGAGTGGTAACTTTCTAATTAGTCTCCAGTACAATTATAACTTAGTGAAATAATGACAACTATTGCTCTTGCATATCAAAATAATCTAAATGACACTGAGCTGATATGGGGTATAGTTGCTCAGTTGCTTGTGGTGTTTCTGCAAGGAGTTCATTTCTGTGAAGTTGCAGGGTTGGGGAAATAACGTGTGTAGCAAATAGGGCTTTAGAAAAGAAAAACAGATTATGCTTGATACTTGAGGAACACTGGCTTTTAATATTTATAATCTTTGTGTGCATTTTTTACATCAGGATTGAATAATTGTGTGTTTTAAAGGAAGTGTTTTTGTTTCTAACTGCTTCTGCTACATATGACTGTAACAGTACAACTAATGTGTACGCTTTGTAGTACGAGAAGGACTCTTGTGTCTGAAAAGAACTCATCTGATCACCTTTTAATCATCTAGAATGCTGTTGTGATCTGAAAACTGACTATGTAAAAGTAGCACCTGATAACTAAACTCTCTCCAGTCAGACAAGCACACACCCATCCCCTCACAACTGCACGTTTTATCAGTAAGAACAGCCAATTAAAAGATAATTACAAGGTAGTTGCAGAATACTTGTTGTTGATATAGTTACACACCAGCTTTACATTATAAAGTTGGAAAATGTAATTTTGTGCATATGATAAAATTGAAAATTGCTGAAAGATGTTAGACGTGACTGGTGTACCATTCACAGTCTAAGTGCACTGCATTTTCAACACTTTGGTTTCTACTTTGAACACAAAAATAGGACCTTAAAAAGCAAAGTCTCTAAATTAGTATATGGAATATGGTGCAGTTTTCGCTGATATATTTTTGTTGCTTGTACTTCTACTTTACATGGTAATTTTCATAGACAGTCTGTATGTATCCACTCAAATCATTCTTAATTAGAATGCGTGTCAATTGAGAATTCAAGTGGTTGTTGGTGTGGTATGAGTACACAGTAGCTGGATGGAACAGAAGTCGCAGCATGGAAACGGAGACTAGAAAGATTTCAACAAATCATTTGGCCTCTTTCCTCCTGCTTCTAGACGCTAAGGATGTTTAAACCATCCTTGGGCAGTATATTTCAATTTGTCCTTTAAAACAGGATGCCAGATATCTAAAAACAAAGTTTTCAGAAGCATTATGTATTTGATGAGGTACTCTTCTGCTGAAATAAAAGATGATAGCTAGGGAAAGCCAACGGTGGCTTATTCTTAAAGTACTATTGGGCTATTGATGTTGGAACGTAGTATTTTGAGGGGGGGACAAAGAAAACGTATGCTGAGTTGTAATACAGGTGTGTATGCTTGTGACAAATAGGAGCTTGCGAGTCCAAGTAAGCGTAAGCGAAACATGCAGCACTACAAATTTACCTTGAAAAAGAAGTTATTTTGCAAGTGCAATTTGTGAAAATCATTCTAAACGAACAAAAGGTGATTTTCATTTTATGTATACTTTTGGCTTGTGCTTCCTGACAAGTGTCTTAAGAAGTGTTAAAAGTAGGGGTTTACCTGTTGGCATTATATTAAATTTGAAATTTTAAATATAAATCTATATGTAAAAATAACATTTAGAATAAAAAGTATCTAGCAGTACTGAGGAGTTGGCAGCTTTTATTCTCTGAATACTTTATAAGTATAGTATAAGTATAAGAAATTTTAAATTTTATTTTAATAAAAAGAGGTTTTAAAGAATGCTGTTAGTGCAACTTCATGCTCTTATTGTAGATATAAGAATACACACATCATTCACTCAAGTTACCCATGTACGTTTTTAGTGCTTAGACTGAAGAGAGGAATAGAGGATACCTTGCATTCAGGATGACTTAAGTTTACATCAAATGTTGAGAGAGTTCCTTTATAATTATTTTAATTTTGATGGCTTTAAGTGTATGCCATGACCTTTCGTTAAACTAAATTGTTTTGCAATTCTTAAACCAAAAATCAGAATTCCTGCCTCTGAGCATTGGCTGCCGTGACTAGTGCCAGACTGCTTTCAGTACCTCACCTACACCTGGTGTCCTGGCAGTATACTGCAGCCCAATGGAAGTGCCTTTATAGCTGTCTAATTTTACTCAGTCACTTTCAGAACAAATCAGTATTTTAACGGTGTCTGTGCCTAACAGGCACTGTAGAATGTGCATGCACGTACTGTGTAGGTCTTATGTGTTCCTTCAGGCTTTACCTCCACCGTATGCATACAGTAACCACTTTCCATCATGCATGTCTTTGTCAATCAACTAACCTTTTTCCTCTTTCCAATGAAAGCTATGTACATGCCAATTTTAAAAATTTTCACCCTTTTAAATATTTCTGCATGAGGAGAAATTGTCACTAACTTTTGAAAGGGGAATCTTTTTCCCTACCCCCCCCCCCCAAATACAGTTGTATAGGTCAAGTCTTCCAAGAATAAACTTTTTAGGCAGAAATTGAACAGAACGTTATCGTCTAAATTGTTCAGCTAAAAGCATGTAAAGCAGGGTATCCATATAGGAAAATATTTTGCAGCTTTAAAAATGGCAAAGGCTGCTCGATGTTCATAGTAATTTAAATTGTACAGTAAGAAGTTGTTTTGCACAGACTTTGTTGTTAACATGCATGAATTTTGGAAGGTTAAGATGCTAAGTAGTTTTGTCAAAAATTAGATTTTGTCCAGGTAATGTAATTGATGAAAGTTTTACTCTATACAGTTTGAAATGCTCACTGGTACTCTACCTTTCCAAGGGAAAGACAGAAAAGAAACCATGACTATGATTCTCAAGTGAGTACACTCTTATTTATATATCTCATCAGGTATTCTACAGGGATGCCCTCCGGGCTGCAATATCTAATTTCTACTCTTCCCTCATTTCCAAAGGTACTGGTAAATCCTCACTCCCTATTCCATACTGTTAATTCCCTCTGCTGCCTATCTAATTTGCCTTTCTATTCCTCCCCTGTACCAGGTACAAAGAATTTCATAGCAGCTCTTTAATCTGTAATAATAACTTCTCCAACCATATGATCTTTCCCATCTTATTTCCATAATATTTTTAAACTTTCTTACCCTTTTAGATAACCTGTGCATTTTTTCTTTTTTTTTTTTTTTAAAGTATTTTCTCTCCTTATTCTTCTTTATCTTACCAGCTACTCACCCCACTTCTTTATATTACTGGTGCTGCCAACAAGTTGCTTCCCTGATACTTCCCCTGTTTGCTAAAGTGCATCCTCCCTTCCATATCTCTCCTATGACTTGCCCAAGCTCTAGTTTTCCCCTTTGCTATTTCCAGTGTAGGTTTTGCATTAGCTATGCTGTGGATATTGCTTTCCTTCATGCAGTTAACATTCTTGGTTTTGTTAATGAAGGCCTGCTTTTTTTTTCCTTGCTGATCCCCTACATATTCTCTGAACTAATACAACCTGTGACGTAATTGTCCAGCTTTTGGGACTGTACCCTAAAACTGTACAGACAGTTCTGTTTCTTCATGTCATAGTTTCACTTCTCTGTTTCCACCCATTTTTACCGATACCATTTTTTCCCATTGAAGACTCATTTGTTTTTGCTTCATTGTTTATCACTGGTTTGTCCTGTTACCACTTGTCTACCTGTATATCGAAGCCAGCATTTCTTTTGCACCAACAGCCTGTTTTGAAAAATAAATATATGAAATTCTTTCACATTTTTTCCAAGTAATTAGAATGTGAAAACCACTAGAAAACATAAATTCATTCTTGGTTTTGCTTTCATAATGCATACATGTTATGCTATTTTTTACCCTGTTTTTCTTCCTCATCTTATATTTGCGAACATTTTTAGTGGTGCTAATTTCTCCTGCTGCCTCAACAACACACCAGTTCAAATCTTCATGTTGTGATTATTGAATGTCTTTAACTAAAAGTTTCTATCTGTTCACAGCAAGTGTAAACTCCTGTCCACCCTCTATTTACAAGCTAGTCGTAGATAGTTCTCCTGCGCTCTCACTTACTTCAGAAGCCATGCTTTTATTTTTTCAATCCATGTCTCACAAGTCACATCTTTCTCTTCTTTCTTCTGCCTGCATGTGACTCCACAGTCTTTCCACTGTTGCTACAAAAATCTTCTGTGTACAGCTGCCATGTAGACTATCCTCCTTGCATCCCTTACGGTTAACTGACATTCATAACTATTTTCAGATTTCATCTGAGCATGTATCTCTAATTCCCTTTCCAACTGCTTTTCCCACCTTCTGTTCTTTGTAGTTGTTATTAGTTTCAGAGAGCTGCACAAAAAATGTGGTATTAAGTAATAAAGAAATTTTACCTCTTTTAATGTTCTGTACACTTATGATTTACACACATACAAATTTATTTTGCTGTTCATAACATGAACAACTGAAAAACTGAAGATCTTTTAAAGTCTCCTCTGATAAGTTCACATTTTTTGTCTGGCCCCATGAGAATGGCAATATGTTTTCTTTTTATTTTCTGTATACTAGTAAATGTACTATATTTCTATTTAAATTTTTCATTAAATCATTTCAAATGGACAGGTGTGCATACAAATTCATGTTTTCATAGTGTATCATTTAAGATATATTGCTTTCCTTACCTTCTGTTCCTGAAAATCCACAGAAAATCTTTCTCTTACAATACATGTTTTCCTGGGCTCTTTATTTCTCATAACATTACTAAGACAAGTTTTTGTTTATTTTTGTGTGGTTTACCTAAAACTGAGAAACTCTGCAATTTGAAGAAATCATAGTTTGCATCAATAAAGTTAACGTTTTAAAGCATCTTTTGCCCTTTACTGAAGAAATGTGCCTTCATGTAAGATTTTGTCTTCATCCATCAGGAATGGCAGAAAAAAATTGCTGTCGCTCATGTAGTGGTATAACATAGGAACTCTCAGAACCTCGTGATTGCCTTCTGTTCTGCTGTGTCACGTGGCCAGTCAAGGTTTTTGTGAAACGTGCTCCTTCATGATGGAAAGGGAGCAATGACAGTCTCAGTCAGTGTGGTTTGCACAAGGCCTTGAATTCACCCCACTGTGGGCAGCAGTACATACCAGTCCTCTAAAAGTTCTTCTACATGTCCTGTTTCTGTTCATTGAGTTACTTGCTGTGTGATTAATTGCAGTTATGTTTTTGGCCAGGTTTTAGATTTTTCTAAGCAGTCTGTCATGCTAAACCCTCAGGGCTGCATCCTACAGTTGGAGCTGTTTTGGATTATAATAATAGGACAAAGATTTTCATCCGCCCCAGTACAGTCCCAACCTATTTATTTGTCTCTTCTGTCCTTTAACAACGTTGTAAATGATACCATTGTGCTTCTGCAGGCAACGTATTCCTTGCTTCCTACTTACAGTGTAGCTCTCTGATACTTCGCTGTGAGCAGAAATGGCATCAAATGAACATCCAGTGAAATCGCCCCACATAAAGTGCATGAGTAAGAATTCAGTCTCCAATGGCCTGCTGCCCATTCCTCCACTCTGTTGGTCTTTGTGATCTGCCTGTCATGTTATTGAAGACCCCAGAGAAAGCAAAGTTTTGTTTTGGTTTTTTTTTTTCAAATCCCTGATCCCCTGCTGCTTTAATGCTAAAAGGAATGAAAAATATACTAAATTCTAATTTTGAAGTAATGAATAATGAATTAGTGGCAATTTGTATGCACCTGCTGAAGTGATGGGCAGGTGGACAAATAGCTGGAACACAAGGCAGATCATGGCTTCTGCCTGAAACACAGGGAAAGTTTGTCATAGATGTTATGGAAAAATAAAAGATAGAGGTTGAACTGATGATGGAAAGGAGGGAATTATGCCCATCCTTACCATTATCATGGTCATAAAAAAAGTGAGACCTAGTAACAGAGGACAGAGGCTCAACATTAAACAGGAAGTAGAAAAATAGGGCAAGGATTACAAACCAAAATACAACTACAAGAGCTTAAATCTAAAGATTCAAGGCTGGCAAGTTGTAAAGTAATGTTTGAAATTAATTGCGGGGAGCAAAAAGAAAGGAGTGATCTTTTTCTTTTTTTTTTTTTAACCTGCAAATTTTGCAGGATCTATCCTACCTGAATTCAAATCTTGCTTCTCACTTAGCTTTCCTGTTTTTGCTTGGGTATTTTAACCTTTCTAAAATGTCTTTTACCACTAGAATGGATTTGCATGTTTGATACCATTTGGTAACAACTGGACTTTAAAATGGATCAAAACGTACTACAAAAATTTACAAATTTGTAAACTGTTATCCTCTACTTAGTCCTTTCTACATTTTTACCACCTCTTACTCTACTTGTCATTACTGAAAATATTCTACTACTCAAAAAAAAAATTGAAGTTACAGGTTTACATGACTGACAGCACTTTTACTGTTTCTGATACCGAAGACTATTTCTCAGTGATGCTATTTTGTTTGATATGGATTTGTTGAATGATAAAGGACAGAGGAATGCAGAGTTGATTCTTACCTAAATATGCTTGTATGCTATTAATTATTTTTGTTCTGTAGGGCCAAACTTGGAATGCCCCAGTTCTTGAGTCCAGAAGCCCAGAGTCTTCTGCGAATGCTCTTCAAAAGAAACCCAGCAAACAGATTAGGTAAAGTGTTCAGCAGAATATTTTAAATTGGATCATAATATTGATAACATCAATGATTATTGGACTAAGTTGACAGTTTCTTGTGTAAAATAGGATTTGAAGTAGGAACATAGTTTGCCTGTTTGCTCTTTTAATGATACACAAAATACATACTTCTGAAACTAATGTAGGAAAAAAAAAAACTTTGCTAGTCATTCTTCTGATCAAGAAGAAAATAATTCACGGACATTTTTCTTCCTTATAAAAGGAGCAGGTCCAGATGGAGTTGAAGAAATTAAGAGGCATGCTTTTTTTTCCAAAATAGATTGGAATGTGAGTATCTAGTTCAGAACTAATTTAATACATTTATTAGTTAAGTATTTCAGGGTGTCATATAACTTCCAATTCACTCTGGCCTATACCTTCTCTTCAGAAATTGTACAGGAGAGAAATTCATCCCCCTTTTAAACCTGCAACTGGCAGACCTGAAGATACGTTTTATTTTGACCCTGAGTTTACAGCAAAAACTCCAAAAGGTAAAAACAGAGGAATTGAACAATTTATGTATTCAAAGATTAGAAACATTGTTCCTTTTCAGGTTATGCGAAGTGTTCCACGTGTTGCTGGGGTAAATGAGTACTCAAAGACAATTATTTCATAGTTCATAAACATGTTTGTGGTCTTTGGTGTAAATCTGTCATGAGGGACTATTGAATTATTTTGTGTTAATCACAGAGAATGGTTTGGGTTGGAAGGCCCCTTAAAGACCATCCGGTTCCAACGCCCCTGCCATGGGCAAGGACACCCTTCACTAGACCAGGTTGCTCAAAGCCTCATCCAGCCTGGCCTTGAACACTTCCAGGGATGGGGCATCCACAGCTTCTCTGGGTAACCTGTTCCAGTGCCTCAACACCCTCTCCGTGAAGAACTTCTTCCTGATATCTAATCTAAACCTCCCCACTGTCAATTTAAACCTGTTACCCCTTGTCCTGTCACTACAGGCCCTTGTAAAAAGTCCCCCCCAGCTTCCTTGTAGGCCCCCCCTTTTAAAAATAAAGAATTCCTTAGCAACAAAACATACATAAGTTCAAGTTTACTTACCTCATTTTCTTAATTCAAAAAGATTATCTGTGTCTCCTTAAAGGCTATATCCTATGGCTTCATTTAATTCATGATGGTGACTCCGGATATTCTGTATATGTAGAAAGGTAGTAATTTCAGATTGGCAAAGTCGCTGTTTCAGTGCAGTCTGTCTGCGTAATTTTACACTGATCCTCTCAAAATATGATAGAAATGTTTGTCTTTAGAAATTTGGGGTGTTATCAAAATTCAAATACTTCTCCATAAATATAACCTAAATATGCTGCTGTAGGTAGAATTTTTCTGCAAAGTACTAGTTTTTGTATAATAAAATAATGACCATAAGATGATCTGTGTAGTGGTTGACCCTCAGTTGTGTTTCTAGATGGTATATGCAAAACAATCCAGTAATTACTTGTGGTTTTGTCCTCAGAAACACTTTCTGCAAATTACAGTTTCTGTATACTTAATAGAACAAAGCGGTAGTTTGTTCTTCAGAGTAGACATAACCTCTAAGTTGTAAAAACTCTGCTTGTAAGTGGATGATATGTTTTTCAGATTCACCTGGTATCCCACCTAGTGCTAACGCACATCAGCTTTTTCGAGGATTTAGTTTTGTAGCCATTGCGTCAGATGATGAAAGCCAAGCAATGCAGACAGTTGGAGTGCATTCAATTGTCCAGGTGAGTACATCTACTTTATTTAAAAAAAAAAAAAAGTCAATAAAACATTGTTGCTGTCTCTTGGTGGAGGTGGTTGGTTTTTTCTTTCCTCATAGAATGAATTACCACGACAAAGTCATTGTCAGCTCTATACAAGGAAAGTAAAGATCAGTTTATTTTATCCAAACTGTACCTCTGAAGGTGCAGGACCCATTTCATAAGTGAGCAGCCACAGGTGTGCATAGGCTTACCCATTAGATGAAAACACTTCAATCTGTACTGTAATAACTTTAATATCAAGCCATAATTATAAGATGGAGGGAAATAACAGACATCTCAACCTTTTTCCCCTGTGCCTGAAAATATCAGTTAATTCCTGCAGTGCAGTAGGAGGCACTGGAGAACAACTGTGGTTTTCATCTGGATGGTTTAGACTGTGTTTTGGAACCCAGAGCATACTCCATCCCTTCCAAGCTACTTTAAGTTAATATACTAATCTGTGATATTTTGTGCCTAATTTCAGTGTAGCATACAAGTCAATGTTACTGTACACATGCACCCTTTGGCTTCCTAGAAGTATTAGAATTACTCCAATAAAGCCTCCCATATTAATAATTGTGAGGTAGTCACTTTTAATAGCCTACTGCGGTTGCTATTCTTATATATCCTGTTACTGCAGTAATTTTGGACAACAGAGCTTTGCTTAGGTGTGATTTTGTGTGAGACAAGAAAGGTGGACCTCATGCTAGAATGGGGGATGTGCTTTTAGAATGACGTTGGCCTTCCGAGGCCGAGGTCATTCTAAAAGCCTGCTTCAGCACTGGAGAGTTTGCAGCCACCAGGGAAAAAAGCAAATGAATGTACAGGAAAGAAAAGTGTAAGACCTCTGCAAAAATTGTATTTCTACCACCACTTTCTGCTTTTAGTAACTCTAATTACTGAGGGAGACTGAGTAGTAAAAACGAACTGGTGACCTAAATTGTGTTGAAAACTTCTTATTGGTGTATAGGTAGAAATGAGAAGGTGTGCTGCATGATTGGGTTTATTTATATTTTCAATGCAAGGATATTTTGGAAATGGCTGAGAAAATTTTTAAAAGCCAGTTTATTCGGAATATGAATAGCTCTTGTGCTTCCTCAGTCCTCACTCTGTCTACAGTAGTTGTAACATACTTGTTTGTACACATTGCCTGTTTAATGTGTAATAAACTATTGAATTTCAAGGCTTTTTAGACTCATTCTAAAGGTAATGTCTGATTTGGTATACGTGTTAGAATGACTTCTGCTCCTGAAGTCTTGCTAAAAGTTTCTACAAGCTTTTCTGTGCTCCTTCTTTCCCACATACTTTTGTGGATTACATTTTTTTTTCTCTTAGTATACGGTCTCCTTCTCTTATAAAAGTCCGTTTTCTCTGCTGCCTTTCCTTGTGCCCCTCAACCACTTCCTCGCTCCTATTTCCTCTTTTCTGTGCTGCAGGATGCCCAGATGGTTTCCTGCAAGTGCTTTGCATCCTTTGCACGAACTCCTTAGACTAGAACACCATTTCCTTTCCTTACAAGAGTGAACACTTGTCCTTCTTTCAGCTTCTCATTTCCGTGAAAAGATTACTGATGCCATTCCATGCCATTTCCAGTTCATGTCGTTCTGTTCAGTATGTCTGAAGTTTCCAGCTGGCATTCACCTGTTCAGATAATAAAAACAGCGGTGCTTTTTTACCGTTGTTTTGTCATGTACTCTTCTGATCTTTCTTGTTTTGGAGATTCTGTCTTTTAATTAATCAGTAACTGGGAATATCATCTTGTCAGTTTCTAAAACAGTGTGTGTTATTTTCAATGTCTCTAACATACTGTTTATCTCAAATTAGTATCGGACAGAAGGTAGCGGCTATTTAGACCAGTTTGACCTAGTACAGCCGTCACTTTAAAATTTGAAGCAAATTAGTACGAATTCAAAAGCTTATTTATAATATAAATGTCAGTTGTATTTAGAATATTCATCAATTGATAACGTTATTTTGGTAGCAGTTGCACAGGAACAGCATTCAGTTTACCGATGGATATGAAGTAAAGGAAGATATCGGCATTGGGTCTTACTCGATCTGCAAGAGATGTATTCATAAAGCTTCCAACATGGAATATGCTGTAAAGGTATAAAACACACCAACTGTTTTCAGGTGTCATCACAGACATTAAATCATTAATTTATTTGCCATAAAGAACATAGCAAATTAAGATAATAGTATTAATACAGAAATATTTTAGATGCAAATGTGAATTATACTAATGGACCAAATAGAATATTTACTGACCGATATTTATACAGGATTGCTATGGGTTTTGTTATCTCTATGCTGGTTTGGGTGGTGAAAAGCAATCTTTAGTCTTTGGAACACTTCTATAATTACAGCAAAATGGATGGGAGTTACATGATAGCTTCTAGAAGGAAATGTTCTATGAAAACCTTACCTGACTTTCCAGCACTTTTTAAAAATGTGATTGATTACTTTTATTTAAACATAGTTATATATGGAGCTTTTGCTTCCAAAGTAGATTCATAAATTTTCAGATAGCTAGGAGCTCCTAATAGTGCTTAAGCCTGGTATTCCTTCCAGAATAAACTTCAACTCTGTCTTTAGCTGCTAGTTTTTAACAAGGTTAAAATGTTGGTGTTACTCTGTTGGGCTTTCTAGCACTTCTTTTGAAGGCATTAAATTCTTAGTTGAAATTGGTGGAATTCCCAGAAGTGGTGTGATAAGAGGTTTTTTTGTCTTTCTGTATAACACTGTGGAGCAGAATGGTTACTGTGAAAGAGAGAGTATAGAATAGCAAACTTTAAAAGGAAAAAAATAATTCTAAATCCTGCACTTTTTTGAATTATTGTACCGTTTACTACTTAAATATGTAAAATGTGAAGATAAATTAAGAATGTTTTGCAGTATCCTTGTACACAGATTGTCTACTGGGAACCCTCCAATTTCAATTTGGTAGTTACATACTTTGATTATTCTAGTTCTGTCCAGGAACAGATTTAACTTCCGTGCTTGCAATTTGAAGTAATTTCTTGAAACTGTAAGGAAGTACTAGCATAGCTGTTAATTCTCAAAGCCATATTATGAAGATTGCCTTGCTTTTCTGCTGCCTCCATTGTGGCTTTTTTTTCCCTCGAGGGATCATGGACACAAGAATGAGTTGACCAGCGTTCATTGTGTTAGGATGGTGCTGGTAGCTGTAAGGGCTTAAGAATATCAAGAGGAAGAGGGGTAAGATAGACATGGAGAAGACATTGGAGGAAATTCTACAGCTCAGAAGGAAAGAAGAAAAGGAGAATAATAAGAATACTTTTTAAGTAGGGCAAAATAATGTTTTGTTTGCACAGGGAGAACTTGAGAGCCTGATAGCAAGCCTCCAGGAGATTCAAATGAACCTTCATAATGGAATGTTCGTCTGAATTAACTCCGCAAAATACTTCCTTTTTCTTATTTTTGAGTCCCTTACTCTCCTGCTTTGTCTAAATATTTGTTTTGAGATTACCTTTGTGAAAATCAGTTAATTAGGATCATCAAACCAGTATCTCATGTCAAGTTAGGAACTTATTATTTGATTAAATGCTGAGCAATACGTTATTTATCAGAGCTTGAGGGATCAGATCACTCACCCTCCAAAATTGTTTTCAGCCGTGAGATTTTTCCATGTTTTTCCAACACTTTTTGCTTTGCCTCACTGTTCCAGTTCAATGAACTTTGTTTTGGTTATAACTCATGCCCTTTACCAGCAGCAACAAATATTGCTTTTCTGTTTATGCTAGTAAGCAAAACACCACAGTATTACCCTATGTAATGGTCACAAAAAGACTTGTGCCTATGTGTCTGTTTGTTCATAGATTATTGACAAGAGTAAAAGAGATCCAACAGAGGAGATAGAAATCTTACTGCGCTATGGACAGCATCCAAATATTATTACCCTAAAAGATGTAAGTAGTGTGCTAAAATCATCCTTTAGTGTGTTATGATTGCATACCACTTTCTAATTTGAGAGATGACCAACTACATGGTTTAGATTTATGCTCATGTTTTCCAGTATTTAAAAATAAAACCATGTCCTAAAGCCATTTATTCAACAATACCCAATTTTTTACAGAGATCTCTCATTGTCATCTTTGGAAGATGCTCATATGTTGGTACAACGTAATCCTAAGCAGTCAAATACTTCATCCTTCCTAAATCCTAGCACAGCAATAATTCATTTAACACTGGCTGTATTTTGAAAGGAGCAAGCAAGTTTTTTGATTGCTTAGCTAAGTTTGAATCTACTTTTGTTTACATTAGCCAAAAGAGATTTTCAAGTACATTGTTACGTAACTGAGGACTCACTGTTATCACAGTACCCAAGGTAATTTTCATGGACAGTAAGGAATGTGTTTCTCAGTAGTGGACAAAATCTTCATACCCATGGTCATCATTTTTCTTTACCAAGTAGCTTTATTTGGTCTTTGTATGGACGATTATCTAGCTATTTTTCTTTTTATTATTTGCTCTGACTATGAGAACACTTTGACCATAAAAAGCACAGAATAACTTCAGTTGGGAGGTAGAGGTTTTTCATAGTGAACAGTAGATTCTGATCTAAGAGAAAAAGAAAGTGGTCTTTTTCTCCCCAATTATGTATTACAGAGGATTAAAAATTAGAAAGGCATATGCTTAATGACCTTCATGATCTGCAAGAATGTATTCTGATCTGTAAAGCCAAGCCTCAGGCAAAACAGCTGAACATTTCCAGGAAGCTGAGCTCAGCTGAAGGGAGATTCTCGAACATTTTAAAGTCATTAAAACAGTAGCTCATAAATCCTGTGGAGATGAGTACTCTGCCTGAAGTTCTTCTCCTACTATAATCTGTCTTCTCTTTCTCATGTATTTTGAACCTTGGGATAACCAATTAAGTCAGATATAGAAGGGAGCCTGTCATGGAGTTTACCTTATTATTGCAAGCTAGATACCATAATTCCAGTCCAACGTTCTGTTTCTTCTAACATGAAACCTGCATCAGTATTCACCTTGCTTTCAGTGCTGCATGCTCGGTTTATGTGTTACTTTAATTCGTAGTAGAGGTTGTATTATTTAAGCAGGAAGTCAGACATAAGGAATGTGAATACTTACCTGAACTTTAGCATTATGAATATTTTACACTGAGAGGAAACAAACCCAGGCAGCCTTGAAAAGTTGCCACATATGCCGAATCATTTTATTTTGTAATGATTTCTTCATTATCATCAGTCATCTTCCAGCAGGAGCCATCTTTCATTCACACAAATAACAAAAGGACACTATAAAAAAAAAAAAAAAAAAAAAACAAACAACAGTAGGCTGTAATTTTCCCTTATTTCTACTCAGATCAATTCCCCAAGCAAGCAGAGTTTATGGAATTATGTCCAGTGTAAGGAAAGAGGTACAGTCATATGTAATAGAGACTTGTATAATATCCACTACTGTAAGAATTCAACATTGATTTAAGTTTTCATTGTCCTAATGCAGGTGCACAGGGCAGGTTGCTTGTGTATCCCGCAATATAATCGTGTGCTGTTACACATTTCAGAGGAAAGAATAAAGAGTATTTGGCCTTTAGGCCTCAAACTCGTAAGAGCACTATGAATTATACAAGTAAAACTCAGTGTTGATTTGACTCAATTTTTCATTCAGTTCCACACCAGAATTTATGTGGTTATAAACATATATATATGTATATGTATGTTTATATGTATTTATATGTTTCTAATTTGAAATACGAAAATGAAACGTCTCAGCATTCAAATGCGTGTCTTTGGAAATAATTATTCTGCAAGAAACAATTTCTTTTCTTGTATTTCAAGAATAAAAGCAGTAATATT
>NW_010258742.1:62768-79369 GCF_000690775.1 Eurypyga helias
TCCTGCTCAGTCCATGTAGTTTAATTTTTAAGGTGTTTGGATTGAAACAATGGGTATCCAGAACACTAAATTCTTTCTTCAATGCGCTGTCCTCTGGGGTTTTTCTTTCTGATCGTTATCAGTGGTCTTTTTCAGTTCCACAGTATGTAAACAAAAGAAGGAGCTATATTGTGCTAAATCAGATGTCCTCCTTATCCAATATCCTGCCTCTGACAGTGGCCATTAGAGGAGGCCTAGGAAACAGTGTAAGAACAGAGGAAGCACATAGCTTCCAACAATCCATTACCTAGAAACTTCCTGTGCCAGACCATTATATGTGTTTTACCCTTTTTTACCTATTACTATTCCATAACAGAACTTTGTCTTGTTATTTAAAGCAGTGACTGAAGAATCTTTCCAGAAGCTTTTTAGAAACCTGAATACAGTATATCCAGTCTCCTTGTCCAAGTGCTTATTTGAGTTCAGAAAAAACTCCTAATATGTATGTGCAATCTCTCTTTTTTTTTTTTCTTCCCACTTTGCAAAATCCCTGTTCTCTTTCTCTATTACGCTCTGTTTTGTTCATGTGCCTGCTTCCCTTTCTCACTATAGTTTCTTCCAGTTTGCCTGGTAGAGAAGACGTACTGACTGATCTTTGGGGTGTGCCAGGAGTTCATTTTAAAAATTGGCATCACATTTATGATCTCAGCATAATACTGTTCACCTAACTGTGAAGAAACGTCTAAAGTATTTATTCAGTGCATACAACTTCCTAGTATTAGACAACTAAATTGATAATACCATTCGTGAAATCAGAACGAGGGGAGTGTTTTGTTTGGGGTGGGGTTTGGTTTTGTTTGGTTTGTGTTCTTGCAGGCAGGCAAGACCAGCAAGGTCTAGATAAAATAAAGGTGACAGATAAAATAATGACCAAATGCAAATTTTGTTTGAATGCCCCCTGAAGCACTGAGGGGTGTGTACTTCACAGCATCAAATGCAATAATCTCCTTTCCTCATGTTATAGCAGGATTAGAAAGGGCATACCTGTTAAAAAATACAAAATCTAAAATGCCAGTTTAGTATGTAGGATTATTTAATTCTACTTTTTAATACTGTTTAACAGTTAAAGTTGCAATACAAATATGTTCAGATGATCAGCCATTTATACTTCTCGGGTTAAAAAATTATTATTAAATGAAAACATAAAACCCATTGTGCCTTCCTCTCCTTAAGATCATAGGCTTTTAAAGCCTGCAGAATAACTTGTTTAAAATTTTTTTTTTTTTGGTTGGTTCGGAAAATAACCCTTTTAGTAAGAGACAAACATTTCTGAGCTTAGAAATGTCATTTCCTGTATTTCCCAGGTAGCTTAAGACAAAGAAATTGGGATGAAAACTTTTTCTTTAATTTAGCTGGTTTCTGTTCCTAAATTTATTTTACTGCAACTCAGATAGTTGTTTCTACTTAAGCACAAACCAGTTTTTATTTCACTCAGGTTATGAAAGAGAACTATTCCAACATCAGCATAAAAATAGGCTGAAATAAAAATAGGGAACAGAATCTGTAAAAGATCCCACTAAAGCAGAAACCAATTTCTTAGTTAAAACCCCAAGAAAGTGCAACTGAAATGAAATGCCTTAGTATGGCTTAAAAAGTGTTTTGGTATAGTTCAGTCTGTAGTGCCCCCTGGTGATAATATAAATAATTGTCAACTATTGTTTCCCTAAAAGGTAAAAGCCATGCAAAAATTAAGCTGTTTTCCATACCTAGAAGTAGGGGCTAAAATATGCACATTTTATTAATTTTAGGCTTTGGTATAGGCGTTAGGTGCAGAGCAGTGTGTAAGTTGTAGGGTTCTGTCACAGCATCTTTATATGCATTAACTCAGTGTTCACACAGAGAGGTGCACTTAGGTTTATTTTTTACTTTTTTTGGTCTGACTGTTCAGTTATAATGATCTCTGTTTGTATGTGTAATTTGGTGCAGGGATTGCTTGTAGAATTAGCTCTGGTTTTGCCTTAATTGGACAAATTTCCCGTTATTATTACTACTTAATTTCTCCCATGTCTCATTTTTTTCAGTAAAACGATATGAGAAAAACTACATGTTATCCTGGTTTTGGTCTTAGACATTTACATGCCAGTATTTTTGCATTATTTCATTACTGTACTACCTTTTTTGTAGAAGGCTTTTGTCTTCAGTTCTGAAGATGAACCATGTTTGGATAGTGTGTGGAGCAGGAAATGTGGGAAAAACAGTTGAAGAAAACAGCTTGTGGCCGCACCTGCCCTATCTCTCTGCATTTCAGGAAGATAGCAGAGAATAAGTACTTTTGAAGTTTACATCTTTACCTGTACTTTTTGCAGGTGTATGATGATGGAAAATACGTATACGTAGTAACAGAACTTATGAAAGGAGGAGAATTGCTGGATAAAATTCTTAGGCAAAAATTCTTTTCCGAACGAGAAGCTAGTGCTGTTCTGTTCACAATAACAAAAACTGTTGAATATCTCCATGCGCAAGGGGTAAGTTTTCATCTCGGACAACATGCTTACAAGTGCTAATGTTCTTTTCTTTCCCAAGTATTAACTCGATGTATTTATATGTTCTTCTGTGTGTTGATTAAGTCATTTCTGCTACATAAGTACATTGCAGCAGCAATTTCTGTTGAAATCAAAACATTCCTCGTCAGCTGTGTAGATGTCCGGATAAAGGAGATGATGCAACCGTTGTCCTTCATGAAGTCTGTCAGCAGTTCTGTGGAATATACACATAATTAATACAGAGTCTGAGAGGAAGTAAGCCAGGAAGCAGTGGTAGGACCCATGGCTGTTGCTTAGCCATGGGACCTAATGTGTAATTCCAACTCCATCCTGTAGCAGACCCTGAAAATTGAGTATTTTCCACATATCACTCACTTGTAATATCTTCCATTTCTTGCTTCTGAAGAACATAGTTTGACTTGTAATTCCTACACAAGGAAGTTGTAGTGGTTTGTTATGAGAGAGAAAATTAACGCTTCAGGAAATTAGTTTAGGGACAAAGGAGGTAGTTCAAGGACAGAGAAGGCAGGTATGACAATTGCATGGCAAGAATGACAAGTCCTGTTGCTTTTATAAGTAAACAAGCAAAGGGAGATAGGGAGAAGTAGAAAATAAGGGTGCAAGGAAAAAGACAAGTTGCTAAAACCCAATGTTGTTATCTAAGAAGAGATGCTTTGGAATGGATAGTACTCAAATTATTTTAAGAAACAACAATTCAGCACACTGTTATTTCTGGAAGCTATTATTTCAGAAACTTTATGATCAAAGTTATCTGGTGTATCTTATTCTGTGATTCAAGGCTTTCTTCAATCACTCGCTCACGTGTGGGTTTTTATTTGAGCCTGTGTGCACAGGACTAGAATCCTTGACCAGCAGCATCTATGGGAGTTACTCATAAATTTTGACATTTCCTTCTCTGTGGAAATAAAAGTGATAGAACAGCAGAAATCCTAACTTGTTTTATTCTTGCCACAGGTGGCCAAAAAAGGCCCAGTATCCTTGCGTCAAGTAAGGGATTCTAGGGGCATTTATTTGGTTTCTTTACTGTAGATCCTTGTAAATATCAGCATTTTAACTTGTATTAGACCACATACTCTTTGGAATTTTTACTTTTAGAAATTTTCTGGTCATCTTCTGTTCTGTACACTTGGACATGAAAGATGGCCATGTATGTAAATAATGAGTGATTCAGGGGTCTAATTTTTGTCTGGAAGAGTTCCTCCCTGTCTTCAGTGGATTTTCCTCTTGTAGCTCCTTTGGACACCAGAGGAGCTCATTTGATTATGGTATTAGGTAATATCTGGTTTGACAGATTCTGAATCTGTGTGCAGTCTCCACAACCCTTCCCAGAAGCAGTTTCCTCATCAGCATTCATAGGACACTGAAAACTTAGCTCAGCAAGGAATGAAATCCTCCTCTTCAGGGTAAGCAATATTTCCAACTCGCAGCCAAACTATTCTAGAAGTATTAGGGCCAGCATACAACAATTAAGAGTTGGCACAATAGACATTATAGAAAGGATAAACAAGAAATATCGTGTCTTCTTAGAGCAGAATGCTTCTGCATGCTGGTAGATGATTGAGAATGCTAATCAAAAACATGATGCTAAGAAATAAAGAATAGGAATGTTCTGTGTATTGTTTTACTCTCTCTTCTGTTGCTCTAAAATAAAATGCTATTTCTGTGCAAAATAATAATTTAATGTAAACGATCTGACATCTTTTTAAAATCCACCTTTGGGAAAACAGCTTAACACAGGAAGGTATTTTATTTATTCTCTGACATAAACATTCTGATCGCTTAGGAATTAGAGTTTGGATTTGAATTAGACTGTTGCATTTATTCTTCCTCCCACTTGAGAATTGCTTCTCCTGTTCCAAAAACAAGCGCAACTCAAGCAGACCAGTTTCAGAAAGTCTGCCAAATCCCCAGCTCTGTGCTGCCTCCATTGCCCACCTCTTCCTTTCTACCCAGTTTTAGGTTTTATTTAAAAAACACGACAAAAACTCCACCAGCTAGAATAAAACTGTGGGGTGGGTTTTGCCTTCTGCCTCAGAGGATGTTTCATTCATTACGTAAGAGAAAAATTATTCTAATCTACCTAAACACCAAAAAATGGGGACCATCAGGAGCCTGTTCTCTCGTACACTGGCATCTCAAGCCAGGATGTTCCCCTTAACATCTACTGTGCAAACTCAAATTCTTTAATAACACTTTGTATATGTCAGCTTACAGGGTGTTTATTTCCATAATTTTAAGTATTTGTTTTGTTAAGTCTAAGAATTGCGGAGTGTTTGCATGCTGGAAAAGCCTCTACTAAATAAACTTACTGTGTTTAAATGGTTTTTCAGTCTGCAGATCCTCTGCAGTCTTTTACTTCTTGGTCTTACACCACTTACTTTCCCGAAACTGCTAGCTTTCTGAAAGAATGCATAGAGCTTCTGATTCTGCACATCACTTACTTACAGGAGTTTTAGGGTGTCTTCTCATTCTAACGTGAATTACCTTCTTGAAATGTTTCCCCACAATCTTTTTCAAGAAGAAATGGGTTCTGTTCAAATTTAACCAGGAACAGCTGTGTTTGATATTAATCAAATACATAGGACAGTCAGGAAGATAAACGCCTTCATAGCAGGTCTATTTAAACATTTAAAAGAGGAATTTAAATCCACTCTACTGTCTTACAGCAGTATATACCACCACCTTTACAAAGAGCAAAGCCTCTAGAGGCTTAAACTAATTTGTCTTCTCAAGAAAATATAACAGGTCATCTGATTTCAAAGACTGTCTTTGCATGTTCCAGGTTTTATTAAGGCTTGTTTTAACATAGCTTTAAATAAGGTCAGGCTCATTCTGCCAGAACTTTGGCAGCTTCTACAGTTTTTGTCAAGCAATTTACATCTCAGCTGCTTGGGAACAATTTTTTGAAATGCCAGTCCATTAGAAGAATACCTCTTGGATATTTTGTTATTTTGGGGGAAAAACTGTATTAAAATTCTTCCTTAATTAGACCTTAAATGTTTGTACCAAGAGTAATTCAAATTATCTGAATGAAGTGAACAGAATATAAAGGGTTACTCCAGCAGTAACTGCGGTTACGTGGCACAGTGGTGCATCGGCAGCTACAGACATCCGTGACTTCAAAAGATGGAGGTTCTGATTTTAAAAGCCTTGCGTGTTAAAATAGAAAATACATATATTCACACACTAGAGTAAGACATCTGGAACTGACCATACAAATAAATTTTGGGGAGTGGGATGTCTGCAGGAGGCTGTATAGTTAGAGATTCCAAGTTAGGCTTGTAGTACTCTAGACACCACTGAGCATCAGAATCAGAATACTGCAGCTGATGTAGAAAGCTGGAAATCTGGAAACTGATTGCTGATGGGAGATTTGAAATTAAGTTGCAGAATTGATAATTATAATATAAAGCCTTTCCTATGCTTAGCTTACTGTATTTAGTGGTGTGTTTTATTTCTATAGGTTGTTCATCGAGACCTGAAGCCTAGCAATATTCTTTATGTTGATGAATCTGGTAATCCAGAATCGATTCGAATTTGTGATTTTGGCTTTGCAAAACAACTGCGAGCAGAAAACGGTCTTCTGATGACTCCGTGTTACACAGCAAATTTTGTCGCGCCAGAGGTAACTGCCAGGAGAGTTTATATGCCTTGACTGATTTTGATGGAATTTTTGGTTTTTTTGCTGATTAGGTATTTGTTTTTCTTGTGTAACAAGTGAAACCACTAAAAATTTGAAATCTCACTGTTTTTATGGCATGAACAGAACATTTGTAAGCACTTCCTTTTTCTCAGAAAAAATACTCCTTTCCCTCAGGTTTTAAAGAGGCAAGGTTATGATGCTGCATGTGACATATGGAGCCTTGGTGTTCTACTTTATACCATGCTGACTGGGTAAGGATAATTTTAATTTGCTTTGCTGTAGAAAAGCAAACCAATAAAAAAAAAAAATAAGAAGTGTAGGCCCACCATTGAAGATGTTTCTGTCAAGTCACTGATTAATCTCAACTTTGGCCTCAGTGGGAACAGAATATACTTTGCCTTCAGCAGAGTCCAAGTTTGCAGGGACTGATGTGAAAAACTCTTGGTTTCTCATGTCTTGTTTATTTTAGGTGTTTCATTTCTGCTTTATGGTGATTTAGGAGTAAGAATTGGGGGGTTTTATGTGAAAATTAGCTGATCGAGCAGCATATATGTTGAAGGAAATATATGTTGCAAATATAATTGCAATGCATTGAAGCATGACTGTGTGCAAAATCCAACCACTGGATAGTTTGAAGTAATGCAGTTAGGATATAATAAACACAGAAGTAGTTAATTTATATATGCAACAGAAGTGAATTGTATGAAAGATGAAGAACAGTAAATTCAACTATAGTCCCACAAGTTCAAAAGATAATTGCTGTTGCACCTGCCAGATAGTTTATCTTTTTATGCTGGATTATTCCGATTGCTGCTTTATCATCAGAGACATTTTGGCATTCTAAAATAAATAAGTGACAAACATATTTATTTAAAGCCCCTTTTTTGGTTATGGATGTTTTGCTAGAAGCAAGAATGGTTATAGTGAAGCAAGGAAAACTGCTGCATGTTCCTTCCTGTAGTATCAAAACAGCATTTATTCTTTTTCAGACTCTTCATAAAGTCTTCACATGTAATTTTAGAACAGCTGGGTTTATTATTTTGCTGAAGTATGAAGGCTTAAGGAATACTTTCTGTAATTTGGGAACCACCAGTACTTAGGCTACTATAGGAAAAGTCTGGTTTTCAGACCCTACACAGAGGGAGGGGATACATGCAGTAAGAACAGATCTGTAGTCAGTACTGTACATTTTCACATGCTAAGAATAATTTCTTTTTACAGCTGTTTGACTATCTGTTGCCTGTAATTATGTTGAACTCGATGAATATTAAGATCAGATTTATAATAACTGTTGAGGTCCAGGTTACGGAAGTTACTGACATTGAAATTGTTTGGTTAAATAGCTACACTCCTTTTGCAAATGGTCCTGATGATACCCCAGAGGAGATTTTGGCCCGAATAGGTAGTGGAAAGTTCTCTCTCAGCGGTGGTTATTGGAATACTGTTTCAGATACAGCTAAGGCAAGTACATTTGCTTTTTCCTTTGGGGGATGGAAATGGATTGCAATGTAGTGTGTTGCTTGTAATGTATGTGTTACCCTATATGATTGGGTAACTTCCACCCATTATTGTTGTTTTAAAATACTGGTCTGATCCTTCATGTGCCTAGAAGTTTGATTCCTATTTATGATCCTTTCATGTTTCAAGTCACTAGCATGTAGGAAGAAAAACAGGTGAGCCTTACGCTATAGTCTAAGTGTCCTTAGAAATATCATGTATTTTAACAATATTCACACATGCATAATCATCAATGATGAGAAATTCTGTAATAAAACTTCATGTGGAAGCATGACTTTCAAAAATCATACAGTCTGAATCAGGATAAGGACACTATTACTATAATTACCATGTGTGCAACTGATTCAGGCTAAAATTAGTAGTTAAAAAAATATTCAGGCTAAAATAGATAGTTTTTAACATTTTCTGTTTGGGTAAGTTCTTCATTAGGGTTTGAGCACTTTATTCTTTTAAGCACTTTAAGAACTTCCAGTCCTTAAGGATGTCATGTCTGCTTTATAAACTAAACAAAATCCACTGAAGTAGTATACTTTCTTTTCACTGCGTTTATACAAAGTAAAAATTTTAGGCAACTTGATTTTTTTTTTTTTGAAGTACACTTTTTACGTCAAATAGGCTCTAAACTTCAGTACGCAATATCCTTTATGCCCCTTCTGTGTAGCTATGGTGAAGTGCTGAAGTTTTCCCAAGAAATTGTTTACAGGTGTTGTGCTCTTTCTTGCTAATCGATTGTTGATGTGTTTTCTCTTGTGCTGTACTCCTAAATCAACCCTTTTCCCACAAATCATGTCATTCATTTGACTGACAAATCAACCTGTTAGAATCTGCTAGCATCAGCTTTTCCTTCCTTCAGTGTCATTCTCTTCAGTTGTACTTGGGAGTCTAGAATGAACCAAAAACTGTCAACTGTGGAATAATCTTATATTCCTTTTTAATACTGTCTTTATGTTCAAATTCTTCATGTGAATTACAAAACAGTAGTTTTTATGAAAATGCTCGCTATTGATAGTGTAATTTAAATGATCTTAAATCCAGCAGTACCAGCTAAATGTGTTTCTCCACAGATAATTGCTTACCGTAGAAATGTTATTTATACTTTACCCTTACTTTGACATATTAAGTCATCTGTAAAATATTATGCCGCTGTCTAAATTCATTTTCAACACCTTGAGTGTATGCAATATCACTACCGTAAGTTGAAGAAGATAAAATAGAAGTCAAAAAGGTGATTGAAAAGAATGTAGCAAAATGAAGCTGAAAATCTTTTCAGATGTGGAAAGCCGCTTCCATGTAAAGAGAGTAACTAGAATACAGTGTTTCATCTCAGCAGAGTTAACTGACATGACAGACAAAAGAGATCATTTCACTGATGATACAAAGAAGGAAAGACTAATTCTTTCTCATATGATGATTTTATTAGGGAAATCGGGAAACAGTCAGTGAATATATTCTGCAGAAGTTAAAAAAACACACAAAATTAGTTATCTGTTCATGGGGTTCACAACTTGATTGTGAAACAACTGGTGAAAAGTGAGAAGGGGAGGAAAAGTAGAAGCAGCAAAAAGAGTTCAGGGGGAATGAGGTAAAAATCACTGAGGATATGTTTATGGCCAGCAGGAGTGCTAAAATCCAACCATTAAGTTGCACAGTTGTTGGAAGCTGGTTAGACACTGGGGAAACATGCAAAGGGAAGGGTGTTAGCTATTTTCTCAACTGTTCGTTTTTCAGTTCTCATTTCCTACATATCCACTATTTGACATTGTTAAAAAAAAAAAAACCACCACACCACTACTGGTAGGACAGGGCCTCTGCTCTACTCTAGCCCAATGTGCATATTTTTGTGTTTGTGTGTTTTGCCTACCTTAATTGGATACTTTCCCATTGTGCTACCAAACATCCATTAAGTACATAATTAGAAGATACAATGTAAGCATTGCTGGGCAGTTTTTCAGCTGTTTCACACTGATATTATAAACATGCTTTTATACCACTGAACTCTCCAGTTTTGAACTGTAATCTGTTTTAAAGCTGAAGTTTTACTGTTCCTTTCATTAACTCTTTGTATATTATTGACAGGACCTTGTTTCAAAAATGCTTCACGTCGACCCACATCAAAGATTGACTGCGGCCCAAGTTCTTAGTCACCCCTGGATAGTTCACTGTGACCAGTTGCCTCAATACCAGTTGAACAGGCAGGATGCTCCCCATTTAGTGAAGGTAAGTAGATAGTAAGCTTGTTTAGCCAAAATTAGTGTAAACAAAAGGATTTAAAACAAAAAAAAAGTTACTGTGGCATGTGTTTCCTCTAAATATTATTTAAAAGTTATGACTGGGAGTTGCACCAAGTCATAAAGTGAACTTGTAATATGCAATAGAATTTCATAAGAACACAGTCACAGAGAATAAAGGTAATAATAGAATAATACATGTGAAAGACTTTCATGTTGTCAGGTTTGAAATTTATTGGACTGACTTACACAAGGAAGCTTGACTTCTTTAAGAAACTGGCACAGAAGAAATCATTCTAATGATGGTGAAAATGTTGTCAGGTGACTTCAGGGAGAGCTGAAAAATAGTTTAGCTAGTTTTGCAGTTTCAGAGAGGTTAATTATCAGTGACTAAACGAAAACAGTTTACTTCATGATCATGGTGTAAGCTAATAAGTCCAGAAGGCAGCGTTAATTAATACGTTATTGTACAGTTCTGCGTTCTGTCTGAAACACAGTCTGGTTTTGACCCTGATTAAACTTTCTCACGTTGAACAAGCAGAGAGAAATCAAAAATAACGGAGTTCTGCTGCTCTGTATTCCACCCTGCCTTCAATCCTAGATCCAAGAATCTCTGTTGTGTAACGTATAAAGGGAACTGAGGAATATAATTAACGCTTTTTCCGAGTCAGCTATTAGAAATTTCTCGCGTCCAAAAACACAGGTGGAAGGAGGGGGAAGTTCTGATCCCGCGGCCCACAACTTTCTAACGTCGATTTTTAAGAAGTCTTCATGTGGTGAATAATGCGGGCGATTTTTAAATATTTGGTGGAAAATGGAAATGGTTACATAAGTGATAAGCAGAGACAGCCCACCGATGGGTTTTCATTCCCCAAGTATTTCACAAAGCATGGAGAGAGAACTTAATTTAACAATCTGGGTTTGATTTTTTTTTTTTTTTTTTAAGCAAGGTAATATTGCTTTAGATTGTTCTGAAAACTATTTATTATCCTAAAAACCACTCACTCCAAACACTGCCGGTATCTGAGTAACGCAGTGGCATGTTTGTTTTGTAGATGAAAGTAGACGGGAAGGTAAAACCTGCTGGGAACCTCTGGCACTCAGTGCCGTGTGATCCCTAGCGTGTGCATCAGTCACAGCCTACTCTCTTGGTTTTTCCCCTCTGCCCCACAGGGTGCGATGGCAGCAACTTACTCTGCTTTGAATCGCAATCAGTCACCGGTTTTGGAGCCAGTCGGCCGTTCTACTCTTGCTCAGAGGAGAGGTATAAAAAAAATTACCTCCACAGCCCTGTGAAGTGACCTCAACCAGATATTTGGTACCATGGCATAAGATGATAGCACAAATCATGGCGACAGGTAGCACATATCTGACAGATACCTGCAAGCACACTCTGTCCCAGCTGGTACCTATAATGCTGCTGCTCCTGCTGCTGCTACTGCTTTCATCTATTCTCGCTTTAAACTGTTGATGGCAAGTTACTGATCTTACCGAAGCTTCAGATGGAGTGACAAGTGGAAACACAGTGAAAACAATCATGTTCGCGATGGAATAAACCAGAAGAATTACGAATGCCACCTCTGTCAAAAATACACTGAATAAAGCACTCTGCACCACATAGCATTATTTTTATAAGGAATATTTTTTGTCCCCTAAGATATTCTTTGTTACAGGTAGAGATGGACAGTTTATGTTAAGCACTTAGCTTAAACAATCTGTTTATATTAGCACTATATACTTTGTGCCATCCAACATTTTGTATGTTTTTGTAAACATTCACAAGCAGTACGTTTCCGTGCTGTTTTCTTTAATGTATACATGCCTTGTTTTACTTAGATATTATTAATCATTTTGACAATTAAGTCTGATTAAACAGTTCACCTGGATTAATCAGTATTGTTGGACAGCTCTAAAAGAAGCCTGACTGTTAAACAGCTATTGAATGTAATACTATGAATATGTATTTCTCCTTGCCTGTGTCTTTTCTACATTTCCATGTTTTTTGACGCTGCATGTCATGTTATGAAAATCAGGATACTGTTTATAGTATTCAAAATTTAAACAGTGGATCTGTCACCATACTATATATACAGTAGGTAATATAACCCAGAGAAAAGATAACTTGCTCCATATCTCACTCTGTCTTTTGTTTCCCCCTCCCCTCCCTTTTATTCTCTCCCATCTAACCTCTGGACTCAGGAATCATTGCTAAATACCTTCTGATAGAGGACATTTCTATATCGTTTATTCTTATAATCCATTGCTAATATTTTATCTCTGTTCTGTGACTTTTGTTTAAGCTGCAAAGGATTTGTTCAGTGAGTGCTGGCATTATAGAAGAAAGGCAGCATTGAAGGTAAAGCAAATCATACTGTCCGCCAACAAGCAGAAGCCTGCAAAATGTAGGTTTAAATGGCAAAACTGATGGATCTGATGTTCTGTCAGTTATTTTCTGATAACTTTAGCTGACAGCCAGAGCAGAACGAGAGGAGAGTCATCCAGGTCTGTCGAGAGCTAGAAAAGGGGTCGTTATAATTTCCCATGAACATTGTGCCGTCCCAGTCAGGTAAAAAAAAAAAGGCTGTTCAGAGTGAGTGTTCCCACTTTTTCCCCACATGGAAGGAAGTTTGTACTGAGGGTGAAAGACTCATTTTTAATATTAATACCAACTTTTAATACTCCTGGCCTGCTGGTGCCTTAAGTAATGAAAGGCACATCTCAGCGGCTAGTCTTGAAAGATCAAATTGCCCACCTGAGAAGGTGCTCTGGAACGTGTTTGAATTCAGTGGGTGTCCCACTCCACCAAAATGGTATGCTACATCAATTCATTCCGCATACGGAAATGGCTGCTGGGAATCCGAGCTCTCATAAATACGGATCTGGGTGAACAGCCCTGTGTGAACAACACAGTTTAAAAACTAAAAGGGGCAATTTTGTGTTTTGCATAAGAAGGTTTTTTTCTTGATTTAGTGGTATTAAATTTTTTTTTAGTGATTAATTTGCTGGTTTCTCTGAAATCATCAGAGGACTGTTGAAAAGGAGAATCATCTTTATGGCACCATGGATTTGCTCTAAATGAATGAAAGTGTTCCTTCTGCCGCAAGGCTTTCCAGGTTCCTTGGGGAAGCTTCATTTGTCAGATTTGCAAAGGATCACATTTTTATTGCCCTTAAAAATCTGGAAGTATTTAATCCATCATATAATTGTTAAGGAATTGGATTTATGAACAAGGATTCTTAAATTATGATAGATCTCAGGAATTTGAACACACAGCTCTTCCAAGCAATGAGCATTCTCCCCCTACTTGGTGCTCTAGCGTTGAAGTTCCCTTCACCTGTACAGATGAGGGTAGAACCCCTCCTTCGAGAAACATCTTTAATTAGAGGCGGGAAAGGGCAGTTCTGATTTTTCTTTGACAGTGTCTGCAATTCCAGAGGAATTCAGTAAAAGCTCACCTTTCAGAAAATGTATTTTCAGCTGTGTGAGCGACTGCAAGTCAGGCTCATCAACACCTAGAAACCATGCCTTCTGGAGTGGCTTTTCAGTGTGCTAAGTGTCCTGTCTAGTCAACAAACAAGATTTAAAACTGACAGTGTTGAAATAAAGGGGAGACAGCACTTGCTAGTGTATCTTCATTCGCAAGTGAGCTGTTAACTTGTCTGGGCTTTACAGATGTTGCTACTGTGTCTTGTACGTAGCAGCATGGGATGAACATTTTAAATGCTGATAAAACAGGGCAGTTTAGCACATCCCAACTCAAATGTGGTGCGATCTGGATCTGCTATCGTTTTCAGTTACTTTCTAAACCAAGGTATGAAGGGCTGCTGAGGTACCAAGGGGCTGTCTATGCAGGAGGTATGTTTTACAGACTAGGTTTACATGGGTTTATGTACCGTACATCCTGGTTTGGATCCACGCTCATGACTTTCACGTTTATTTTTATGGTTTTGTAGCTGCAGTTGTTAAAAGCAGTAAAGAAAACCACATAATGCTTCTTTGAATCCCAGCACCTTTCTATTAGAATGTGAGTGTATGAGAGAGACTGTATAAATCCAATGCTGGGCTGCTTCTTGGTCTGCAAATCCAGGATGCAGTGTTATAGAGGGTAGAAAAGGATGCAGATAGAGGTGAATTTTCCATATGTAGGCCATGGGGTTTTGGTGGTTTTTTGGTTTTTTTTTTTAATGTGATAGTACCACCAACTGTCCGTGAGAGCGTGAGCGAACAGAGGGAAGAGTGTAGTTGCAATACTCATTTAATGCCATGTATATCCATTATGGCAAAGTTCTTTATTCATAGTCACTATAATGTTGAATGAAACAAGGAGTTTTTCAAGGGAATATTTAAAACTTTTTCCTGAAGAGACAAGGGCATAAGAGAATAGATTTACGTGTCTGGGATTGTTTTGTGTGTGTTTTGCTTTTGTACATGTGGTGTACCAACTAAAGCTGTGCTTTTCTATTATTGGAAGGAAAGGATTCCAAGTATGTGCTGGTCCTTAGTAAGCAGCAATGGTTAATAGATGAATTTTTCACTCACAAATGATGTAAATGATTAGCTTTATCTTGATACTCTTGACCTAATCAAAGGGAAGGTGTACTTATGAGGGATGTAATTATTTTGCAACCTAGTTGGGGAGGGGGGTGTTCTACTTAAAATGTTTTTAAAAAATGACAAAATTGCAGATAAAATATTTTTCTACAATTCTATACAATCATACTTTATACTAGTTTTCTCAGCATGGCATGTGAGTGAGTCTGAGGTACTGTTCCAGGAAATCGGTGGTATTGTACCTTGTTCTAGACCATTAGGATAGCATCTGTTAGATGCTTGGCACTGCTGTCATAGAACTGAAATGCTAGTTAAAAAAAAAAAAGAAAAAAGAAAAGAAAAAATTGTACTGAATACTTTAAATGATTGTTTTATTCAGAGTCTGATCTATGGAATGTTCCAATCATGCTGTTAATGTGTAATCAGAACTGTTACAGATGTACCTATGGACAGTTCTGGAAAGATATCATTGCTTGTACTCCTGTCTAATGGCAGGTTTTGTAGTCTTCAAAAGAAATTCAGATTTCTACTATGAATAAACTTTCCAACACCTTGAAGTGCTTTTTCAGTTGTTCATTTGTTCTGCCCGGTTTCGTTTGTCACTAACGCTGAACTCCACGTGCGGCATGTACCAAGCGCGTCAGTTAAAATGCCACTGCGGTACGGCGCGTTCAGTCAGGTCACTGTTAGCAAGGCAAAGAGGGAGCCAAAGGAAAAACACTTGTATCCGGCACATGCCGTAGAGCCAATATATGACGCAGCAGGACCAGAGTGCAATGTTGTATTCTAATGCCCTGTAAAGACTCGAGTCGGCTGAGAACTACAACTTAAGGGGAGGCTGCTGAATAATTGCAATGCCTGCATTGCTCTGGACATGGAAAACAGATGCACATTTGGTAATGAATGAACCCAGAGAAGTGTGGCCAGCAGGTCGAGGGAGGGGATTCTGCCCCTGGACTCTGCTCTGGTGAGACCCCACCTGGAGTACTGCATCCAGCTGTGGAACCCTCAGCATCAGAAGGATACAGACTGGTTGGAGTGAGTCCAGACGAGGCCACGAAGATGCTCAGAGGGCTGGAGCAGCTCTGCTATGGGGACAGGCTGAGAGAGTTGGGCTTGGTCAGCCTGGAGAAGGCTCCGGGGAGACCTTATAGCACCTTCCAGTACCTGAAGGGGCTACAAGGAAGCTGGGGGGGACTTTTTACAAGGACCTGTAGTGACAGGACAAGGGGTAACAGGTACAAACTGAAAACAGGGAGGTTTAGATTAGATATCAGGAAGAAATTCTTCCTGGAGAGGGTGGTGAGGCACTGGAACAGGTTGCCCAGAGAAGCTGTGGATGCCCCACCCCTGGAAGTGTTCAAGGCCAGGCTGGACGAGGCTTTGAGCAACCTGGTCTAGTGGAAGGTGTCCCTGCCCATGGCAGGGGGGTTGGAACTAGATGGGCTTTAGGGTCCTTTCCAGCCCAAACCATTCTGTGATTCTATGTTTGAAAAAGAGAATACAAGCACAAGTTTACTCCATAAACAACATACCACGTGTTTAAGCAGCTCGCGCAACTCGAGAGCTTACAAGGATAATTCTTTTTAGACTTGTAAAATGGGAAAGGTGGAAGATCTCTGGAAGTTTGCATGATCTGTATAAAATAACGGTGACTGAGAACACGCGAGGAGTGCAACCAGAGGTCCGGCTCAGAGTACCAAGGCAAAGAGGATGTGAAGACAGGTTTGGAAACGGGCACAACCGGGAGAGAGGGCAATGTCATCTCCTACACGGAATCCACCCCTGGGATCCGAGGTGGGTGTTGGTGCAGGCCCCTTCCCACACGGGGCTTCATCCTGCCGGTCTAAGCACGTTTGTACACACATTTTCGCATAAACCGGGTAATCGGTAAGCCTGGAGGAACTCCGGAAAGGAAGGGGGGTCGGGGTGTGGATATAAGACGGGCTCCTGCCACCTCCCCCGCCTTACTCGAGCCTCGCCCGCGCTCCCGTTGGTCGCTCCGGTTCGCAGCAGCGGTTCTCCCCCCCGAGCGGCGCGAGGCTCCCCCGGCTCGGAGGGTACGTGCTGCCCGTCCCGTGGGGCGGAGGTGCGAGGCCTCCATTTCCTTAAAATCCA